>NC_143205.1:2862500-2882500 GCF_051530095.1 Phoenix dactylifera | reverse complement strand
ATTCGGTCTTCTGTCTTTTTGGGGTCGCGCTGTCTCGGAGTCGACTCGCGCATTGCGGGAGTTGACTCGAATCTCAGAGTCCGAAAACTGCTCTCTGACTTTTGCCTTGTGAACCATTGAGAGTCGACTCTCGCTTTCTTTGGAGTCGACCTACCAACCATCGGAGTCGACTCGCGTTCCACAGGAGTCGACTCGAATCTCAGGGTCGAAATTCGCTCTCTGACTTTTCTGTCTGTAACTCCTTGGAGTCGACTCATACTACTCCGGAGTTGACTCGGTAAACATCGGAGTCGACTCGCGCACTTCAGGAGTCGACTCGCTGACAGGTTTTGAGTTGATGCTTTCTGCTCGTCTGTCTGTTCTCAGTCGGAGTCGACTCGTAATGATCCGGAGTCGACTCGAGCCCGTGCCAGTGATTCTGATACGCTTGGAGTCGACTCGTAATACTCCGGAGTCGACTCGAGTCTCAGACTTTGGTTCAAACTGACTTCTTAACTTATCCAAAATATTATGAACCAAGTCTAGAAACACTTTAGACAAGATTTTTACTGAAACACTCAATTGAATTCATTAGTAAACAAGAGATATACTCAGATGCTTTGAGCTCATCAAAATCAAATAGGGTTATGATCAATCACTCCACAATCTTCCTCTTTTTGATGATGACAAAACATTGAGTATATGTAAAGTGAATTGCTCAATAAACAAGAAAATAAAATCCATAAATGAATTCAAGTGTCTGGTTATTTAATTTATCCAAGCTTGAAAGGTGTGAAACAATAAATTTTGGAATTAAAGCTCTCCCTTTCATTTGGAATTATATAAGCCTTCATATCATGCAATCAATTGTTTGGCTTATATATATTTAATGATTTAGCTTTCTTAAAAATTCAGATTCTCCCCCTCAACATATGCATTCAACTTTGTTTTGATTCTCTGAATTTTCTTTTAATGCATTGAAGTTTTTGAACTGAAATTTTTGGTTTTTAGAGGAAAAATCTGTCAATTTGTTCTTGAGTAGGATTCAGCTAATCTCCGAATATCCCTTGAATAGATTCTGGAGATTACTCCATTAGGAGCCCCAACAGAGAGATAATGAGCCTCGAGGTACCAAATCCACTACGAACAAATTATGTTTTAATTTTTGATTCTCATTTTGAGTTCTTTTATGTTGATTCCATTTACATATCTACTAAATATTTCTCCCCTTTTTTGTCATCATATCAAAAAAAAGGAGGTAAGCAGAACAAACAATCACTTAGAGATCAAATTGCACACAATTGAAGAGAATATGTCTACTCATTGTATTGATGTGTATGTAAATGCATTTTAGAATACAATAAGTAAAGCAAAAAAAGTACATGTCAAAATAACACAAAATGATCTAAGGCTTCCTCGAGGAGGATGCGGATCCCCGGGGCATGCGCTCTGCAAGTAGTGTGACTGCATTGGTGACGTGCTCGAGCTGTCGGATAATGGCCGAGGTGGCCCTGCTATGTGTCGTATCGAGCTCGGTCACCGACTTCTGAAGTGTGTCCAGCTTGTCGATGAGCACATTCGCCAAGCGCTCGGCCCCCTGGATAGTGGTGCCCATATCCTGTCGGACGTTATCGCGCATCTTCCGAGTGGTGCTCGAGACTTCGCTCATGCTATGGAACTGGGCTTGGACCAGGAACCGTACATTGTCGATCTCTTTCCGCACATGGGCCGTCATCTCAGTCACGGCTGTCAAGGAAGGGACCAACACTGAAGATGGTGCAGGAGAGGGAGCAGGCACTGAACCCCGGAGCTCCCGAAGTAGATCATCCCGCAGGTCTCTAACTATCTCCTGGCGCAACTCCCGGAGCTGCTCAGGAGCGATCCGGACCTCCATGGGCTGAGGAGCTGAGGAGGAGGGTCCGGCTGAGGTGGTAGGAGCAGAAGTGGAGGAAAAGTCAGGATAATCTGAGTCTGGCTCAGGACTAGGAGAATGTCTGGTGGTATGTGTGGAGGTGGAAGACTTCCTAACCCAGGTCCCCTCTACCTTTCGAAACCCCATCCTGTGTAGGGTCCCCGGACGCATGCGATCTGTCCATCGCAATGCGCGAGAGGGTTCCCCCTCAGGAATAGGGATCTCGGCCTCCCTAAAGATAAGGGTGAACATCATGCCATAGGGGAGGGTGAGCCTAGGTCTATCTAGTGGCTCACATAGGTATCTATATATCATTTTGGGAAAGTTTATGGGGGTATCCTGAAGAATGTAGTACATGAGGGCTAGGTCCCTCTCAGACACAAAATCAAACCGTCCGGTCTTTGGGAACAAAGACCGAGAAATGATGCTCAAGAGGAGCCGCATCTCAACTGAAAGTGAGCTGGCGGACACCTCATCTAAAGGGGACTGGGGTGGATGCCCTAGAATGGCCGTAAGGGCCTCAGTCCTATCTTCGGGGTGTGTGGGAACCACCCCTAACTGTGGAAGGTGGAGGATTTGGGCTATGAAATCCTCGGAAATAAACAATGGGACACCGGCTACGGTTCCCTCTATTCTCCCATTCCCCCTATGGACAGTACCATAGAACTCTCTAATTAGGCCAGGGTATGTGGGGAGGTCTAGGGAACAAAAGTACTCTAAACCCTGGGCCCTAAGTCTATCTCCTATAGTGAAGCCCTCCCGGGAGAGATAGTCGAAATCGACGTATCTTCCGGTGGAGACCGCCTTCCCGGCACACGGCCTCGAGGGAACGGCCCTCGGCGGGGAACGAGCCGGAGGTTGTGGCCTTACGGGGTCGTTCCGAGCCTTGGAACGCCGCTCGGCACCGGTCGCGGAATGGGGCCTCTTCCGGCTTGGGACAGTGGCTTTGCGAGGCATGGTTGACCTAGAATGGTATGAAATCCTAATGGACGATGAAGGATCAACGGGAAAAGGACCTAGGGGCGGCCGGAGACGTTCTAGGAGTCGGCTCTAGGGTTTTGAACAGTGGCGGCGGTGAAAATAAGTGTTTTCTAAACGATGGAGTTAGGGTTAAAAAGTCGGATCCCGACTGCGAGTCGACTCCACTGAGTCGCGAGTCGACTCGACCTCGAGTCGACTCCAAAATATGCGCGAGTCGACTCTCCTTAGGCGCCTGTTGACCTCGAGTCGACTCCTTACTGTATGCGAGTCGACTCCCCCTCTGCTGCCATTGTTTTCGAGTCGACTCCCGTAAATGTGCGAGTCGACTCCCCCTTACGAGCCGACTCTGAAACTTACTCGAGTCGTCTCGAACTCTGGCACGCACCTAAAAATCATGCTATATTCGTGCCGAATGAGGAAAAATCACGAAGTTATGATCTGATTTGATGATCATTGTAAAGAGACTCTAAATTAACCACGATCTAATTATCAAAATCAATGAACTAGTGGAAAACACCACTAGCATGGATCAATCACTCCTAATCCCCTCCTAAGCACACTAAATCTCTCTTCACTTAGGGGTTTTGTAAAAATGTCAGCTAATTGATCATCAGTACAAACAAAATGTAGTGTCACATCACCATTCAGTACATGATCTCTTATGAAGTGATGTCTTATCTCAATATGTTTAGTTCTTGAATGCTGAATTGGATTCTTAGTTAGATTAATGGCACTTGTATTATCACAATTAATGGGTATTTTATCTTGTTTAATGCCATAATCTTCTAATTGTTGTTTGATCCATAAGATTTGAGCACAACAACTCTCGGCTGCAACATATTCAGCTTCAGCAGTAGATAATGCAACCGAGTTTTGTTTCTTGCTAAACCATGAGATTAAGTTTTCTCCTAGAAATTGACAAGACCTGCTGGTACTTTTTCTATCAAGTTTACATCCAGCAAAGTCTGAATCTGTGTATCCTATTAATTTTAGGCTAGATTCTTTAGAATACCATAAACCTATATTCTTAGTTCCTATTAGGTATTTAAAGATTCTCTTAACTGCAATTAGATGTGATTCCTTAGGATTAGACTGATATCTAGCACACATGCAAACACTAAACATGATATCAGGTCTACTTGCAGTAAGATACAATAAAGATCCTATCATACCTCTATATAGTTTCTGATCTACAGATTTACCTGATTCATCTTGGTCTAATTTGCATGATGAGCTCATGGGGGTGCTGATTGACTTGTTCCCCTCCATATCAAACTTTTTAAGCATCTCCTTGATATATTTGGCTTGATTGATGAAGATGCCTCCTTCAGACTGTTTGATTTGAAGCCCGAGGAAGTAGTTCAGCTCTCCCATCATGCTCATCTCAAATTCACTCTGCATCACATCAGCAAATTCTTCGCAGAGGCGATTGTTAGTAGCACCGAAAATAATATCATCAACGTAAATCTGCACTAATAACATATCTTTGTTTTGCTTTTTCAGAAATAGTGTTGTATCTACATTACCCCTAGAGAACTCATGTTCTAATAGGAATTTGCTAAGCCTCTCATACCATGCTCTAGGTGCTTGTTTCAAACCATAAAGTGCTTTGTTCAATTTATATACATGATTAGGGTATTGATGATTTTCAAAACCAGGAGGTTGTTCTACATATACCTCCTCATAAATATACCCATTTAAAAATACACTTTTTACATCCATTTGAAATAGTTTGAAGTCCTTAGAGCATGCATATGCTAATAATAATCTAATAGCCTCAAGTCTAGCTACAGGAGCAAAGGTTTCATCAAAATCTATACCTTCTTCTTGATTATAGCCCTTTGCTACTAGTCTAGCCTTATTCCTTATGACAATTCCATTTTCATCAAGTTTATTTTTATAAATCCATTTGGTACCTATAATTGGATATTCTGAAGGTCTTTCGACTAGATTCCATACCTTGTTTCTAGTAAATTGGTTTAATTCTTCTTGCATTGCATTTATCCAATTTACATCTTTTTCAGCTTCTTCTATGTGTTTGGGCTCAAAATGTGAAACGAAAGCTAGATGAGTGTTTAAGTTCCTAAGGGATGCTCTTGTCCTAACGGGTTGAGATGGATCATCTAGAATTAATTCCTTAGGATGCCCGTGAGCAAACCTCCACGCCTTAGTTAGCCCATGATCTACTATAATCTCTTGGCTTGATGATGCATCTCCAATTAATTTTTGATTATTATCTTGTAATGTCATCTCGTCAATCTTTTCTTCAAGAATTTCCGTATCATCATCAAAATTAACTCTCTTACTAGAAGAGATATCACTAGAATCATCGAAGACAACATGTATGGATTCTTCTATAACTAGGGTTCTTTTATTAAAGACTCTATATGCTTTACTAGTTGTAGAGTACCCCAAGAATATGCCCTCATCAGATTTAGAATCAAATTTTCCTAGATTATCTTTCCCATTATTATGAACAAAACACCTACATCCAAAGATATGAAAATAGTTTACCTTTGGTTTTCTGTTTTTCCAAAGTTCATAAGGTGTTTTCTTTATAATAGGTCTCAATAAAACTCTATTTAATATATGACAAGAAGTATTAATGGCTTCTCCCCAAAAGTACTTAGGGAGGTTACTTTCACATAACATGGTTCTAGCCATTTCCTCTAGAGTTCTATTTTTCCTCTCCACAACTCCATTTTATTGTGGTGTCCTAGGTGCAGAAAAATTGTGTGTTATCCCCTTTTTACTACAAAACTCATCAAATAAATGATTTTCGAATTCGGTACCATGGTCACTTCTAATAGCTATTACTGAAGTATCTCTAGCATTGGTTACTTCTTTATGAAATTTCTTGAAAACTGAAAAAGCTTGATCCTTATGAGCTAAGAACATGACCCAAGTGTATCTAGAATAATCATCTACAATAACTAGACCATATTTATTTCCACCTAGGCTTGTGGTTCTAGTTGGTCCGAATAGGTCCATGTGTAGTAGTTCTAGAGGTCTAGAGGTTGAGACACTATTTATAGATTTAAAGGAGTTCTTTGATTGTTTGCCAAATTGACATGCTTCACATATTTTATTCTTTTCAAACTTTAATTTTGGCAAACCTATCACCGAATCTCTTTTAACTAGTTTAGATATTGAGTCCATGCTTGCATGACCTAACTTACGGTGCCATAACCAACTAGCATCATTGTCCTTAGTTTCATTAACAACTAAACATGGATTGTGTTTGGCAAGATCCTCAAGGTCTACAACATACACATTTCCACGTCTTATTCCTTTAAAAACTAAACTATTATCATTTGGGTTTGTTATGATGCATAGTGATGGTTTAAGCATAACATTATAACCTCTATCACATAATTGACTAATGCTTAATAAATTATGCTTAAGACCATCAACATAGCGAACATTATCAATAAAAGTAGAAGGGGTAATTTGAACTTTACCTATACCAATGATGTGACCCTGGTTATTGTCTCCAAAAGTCACAGCACCTCCCTTCTTAGCTTCAAGGGTGAAGAATTGATCCTTGTCACCCGTCATGTGTCTTGAGCAGCCACTATCCAAGTACCAGCAATTTTTGTTGACCTTGGCTGCAAGACACTCCTACACAAGCAGATCATTTAATCTTAGGTACCCAAGTTTTCTTGGGTCCTTCATGGTTAGTCATATTGGTTCCTTTTGGAACCCATACCCTTTTAATTTTTCTTTTAGTTTTCTCTTTCCTATAATCACATACAGTTGCTTTATGTCCTACAGTTCCACAACAAAAGCAGGTTACTTTCTTAGTTTTGCTTTCTCCAGCTTTAACAAAGAAGTTACTCAGAAGTTTTTGCTTATTTTTAGGTTTATATCCTAAACCTGCTCTATTGAATACTGCTCGTTGACTATTAAGTATCATATTCAGTTTTTCTGAACTATATGTAAATTTTTCAACCAAGGGTTTGTATTTTTCAAGTTCTTTAGTTAGTGTTTATTTTTCTGCTTTTAAATCATTCAGTTCTTTTGTGATACTCTCATTTATATGTTTATTGTTTTTGGGTTCTAATGTTTCTTTGTTCAGCCTTTCATTTTCTTTAGTTAAGGTATTATTCTTTTGTATCAAGATTTGGTTGCTTGTTTTAAGTTCTGCATTTTCTTTGGTGATACAATCCTTATCCTTAACTAACTTATCGTATTTATGTAGGTAAGATTGATTAGCTATTTTTAGTTCTTTATTCTTAAGATTTATGGCCTTATATTCAATCATTAATTCATTAAATGCATCATACAATTCATCAAAGGTAAAATCGAGATGCGTGTTGGATGTTACCTCATTTACATTGGCCATGAAACAGAAATTGGCCTTTTCTTCTTGTTCCTCATCCGATGATGAAGATGATGCGTCGGAGTCCGATAAGGTGGTGACAAGGGCTTTCTTCTTCTTGTACTTGCTGCCCTTCTTTAGTAAGGGACACTCAGCTCTGATGTGCCCCGGCTTCTTGCACTCATAACACCCAATCCCCTCATTTTTTCTTTCCTTACCTTTATCCTTGCGATAGGAATTTGAGGGGCCTCTCCTTTGATGATAGGACTTCTTGTGGTTGATGAATTTTCTGAACTTGCGCACAAGAAGAGCCTCATCATCATCTCCCTCATGATCTTCTTCTTCACTGCTGCTACTGCAAGACAAATCTTTGTTAGATGATGTAGATTTGAGAGCTATTACCTTTTTCTTATGGGAGGACTCTTCTTCGCTGTGCTGCTTCATTGTTAGCTCGTGAGTCATTAGGGATCCAAGGAGCTCTTCAAGTGGAAGCTTGTTCAAGTCCTTAGCTTCTTGGATTGCCGTCACCTTGGCTTCCCATGACCTTGGTAGACAGCGAAGAATTTTCCTGACAAGATCACTGTTAGTATAGTTTTTGCCAAGGCTTTTTAGGCCATTGACAATGTCAGTAAACCTAGTGAACATGCTAGTGATTGTCTCATTAGAATCCATCTTAAATAGTTCATACTTATGAACTAATATATTTATTTTGGATTCTTTGACTTGATTCGTGCCCTCATGGGTCACTTCAAGTCTGTCCCAAATCTCTTTTGCAGAATTGCAAGTAGAGACTCTATTGAATTCATTCCTATCTAATGCACAGTAAAGCACATTCATTGCTTTAGACTTGAGTTGTGCCTTTCTCATGTCATGTTCATCCCAATCCTTTTCTAGTTTAGGTACAGTGACACCCTCTACATAGATGGATGGGATGTATGGTCCATTTACTACAATGGTCCACATCTCATAGTCTTGGGCTTGGATGAATATTCTCATCCTAGCCTTCCAATATGAGTAGTCGGATCCATTAAAGAATGGGGGTCTTTGGGTGGACTGACCCTCAATGTGGGAAGATCCAAATGGGGTTGTCATTTTGATCTTTTACTCTTAGGGTAGAAGAGTTTAGGCTCTGATACCACTTGTTGCCCAGATAGACAACCCAAGAGGGGGGGTGAATTGGGTTTTAAAATAATTTTGCAATTAAAACGTTGTGGATGACTAATTAATGCTTTACCAAGATGATTAATTAATTGCTATGTGCTGTGAATGAAATGAGAGTAAAAGAAAGAGACACACAATCACAAACACAAGGCTTTTATAGTGGTTCGGAGCTAACCCTTGCTCCTACGTCCACTACCCAAGTCTCACTTGGGAATTCACTATAACCCCTCGGATTACAGCCGGTTGTTTTACAAGCTCACAACCAAACTTGTTGTTTTACGAGCTCACAACGAACTCGGTCGGTTTTCCCTGGCTCACCGACTAGAACCACCCCGATTGTTTTTCCGGGATCACAATCGAACCCTTACACGTTGGTTTTACACTCGGCTCACCAACCAACCTCTACACCCTTGATTCAATCCTCCGATTGAACCAAGCAAAGACAATATGGAAAGAATAAGAAACAAACAGAAAAACTGAGCTTCTTAAAAAGCAGATTTGCTACAATATAAACTAGAGAGGAGTTAAGAGCCCTCAAACACTTTTGAGTTGGAGTAGAGTAGGGCTTCTTGAACTTTGAGTCTCCTCTGAAATGTCTGGTCGACTTGAATGCAGGAGGAGGCTTCTTTAAAATGCTGGAAAGAGGAAGTTGGATGGAGTTAATGGCGCTCTTCCTTCTTTTCGTTGAAGACAAGTATGCAGAGAATGAATGCTTGATTTCTCTGAATGGAATGGTGCTTTTCTACCTTGCTACAGTCCTCTGTGGCTATTTAAGCCATCCCCCACGGAAACTAGCCGTTAGACACCTTTTTCTGCCCGTTCTGCACACTCTGCACAACCTGACAATATGTCCGTTGGGGGTCGGAGTCGACTCGCGCGATCAGGAGTCGACTCGGCTGTAGCGGGAGTCGACTCATGCTTTTCTGGAGTCGACTCGGCAACTGTTCCGAATTTGAATTAAAGTGGCCTCTTCGACTGGGAGTCGACTCGACTTGACCCGGAGTCGACTCGCCAACTTCTGGAGCTGACTTGGCATTTTCGGAGTCGGCTCATCCCATGAAGTCCACGGAGCCAATTTTCAACCTGGCCCACTCGAGTCGACTCGACAATCCTGGGAGTCGACTCGGCGCTCAGAGCCCGAACTCCCGATCTTCTGTCTTTTGGCTCGTCCAGTCTTGGAGTCGACTCGGACTGTTCTGGAGTCGACTCGGCTCTCAGTTTCCAAAACATGGCCTTCTGCCTTTTTGGTGTAGCGCTGCCTTGGGGTCGACTCGAGCTGTCTGGGAGTCGACTCGGCTCTCAGAGACAATAATTCGATCTTCTGTCTTTTTGGGGTCGCGCTGTCTCGGAGTCGACTCGCGCATTGCGGGAGTCGACTCGAATCTCAGAGTCCGAAAACTGCTCTCTGACTTTTGCCTTGTGAACCACTGAGAGTCGACTCTCGCTTTCTTTGGAGTCGACCTACCAACCATCGGAGTTGACTCGCGTTCCACAGGAGTCGACTCGAATCTCAGGGTCGAAATTCGCTCTCTGACTTTTCTGTCTGTAACTCCTTGGAGTCGACTCATACTACTCCGGAGTCGACTCGGTAAACATCGGAGTCGACTCGCGCACTTCAGGAGTCGACTCGCTGACAGGTTTTGAGTTGATGCTTTCTGCTCGTCTGTCTATTCTCAGTCGGAGTCGACTCGTAATGATCCGGAGTCGACTCGAGCCCGTGCCAGTGATTCTGATACGCTTGGAGTCGACTCGTAATACTCCGGAGTCGACTCGAGTCTCAGACTTTGGTTCAAACTGACTTCTTAACTTATCCAAAATATTATGAACCAAGTCTAGAAACACTTTAGATAAGATTTTCACTGAAACACTCAATTGAATTCATTAGTAAACAAGAGATATACTCAGATGCTTTGAGCTCATCAAAATCAAATAGGGTTATGATCAATCACTCCACAATACAAATATATATACACACACACACACACATATACATATACATACATACATATATATATATACACATATATATACATACATATATATAACACACACACACATATATATATATATACATACACACACACACATATATATATACACACACATATACATACACACACACACATATATGTACCTCACAGTGAGGTTACTGTAGTTTGACTGCACATATACATGGTCTCTAGACATATGGATCCTTGTAGTATAGATTGGCTGCAGTAGGTTCACTGTAGGAGTAGGGTATGCACCTACAAGAAATCTATCGACCATGGTACATAAGGAGTGATCCTATATGATTTATAACACTGAGTTCATAAGATCTCGGCTGGGGCAGTATGTACAGTGGAGAAAGAGTTTCCACTCTCGAACTTAAATCGAATAAATCTAGACATATGACAGACGACGGGATTTGACGAGTTATCTATGACCTCCATTCTGTAGGAATCCATGATAGAAGAACTGTATCATATGATAACTGCACCTAAAGGTTCATAATTACGTTCTGTTGGGTAGCTACTACCTGCTGCTAGGTGTCACTGGTGGATGGTGAGACTCACAAGGACTATCTTGATGGTCAATGATCCCTGGTGAGTTGAGTTGGAATTGTTTCAACCCATTGAAAGAAGTTTTCAATGATATTGTGATAGAGATCGCAATATATCTCACTACTAGATAGAATAGAACCTATGGGATCATACACATTAGAGGTATTGACCGATCCGATGATTTAATTGTAATTGGAAATCACAAATAATCAATTTAATTGATAATTGGTTAATCCACTAAGAGTTAGTGAGTTGAAGAAGGAATAATTGCAATTGGATTGCAATTAATTTAATTAATTGGATTTAATTAATTGGACTTGATCATATTAAATGTGAGTCCTACTTGAAGTAGGATTCCTAGAGTTCTAATTAGATTAGGATTCCAAAATAAATTAGAATCCTACTTGGAGTAGGATTTCTAGTGTCCTAATTGGATTAGGACTGAAATTAAATAAGTCCTAATTAGATTAGGATTTCTTAAGTTCTAATTAATTTTAATCTAATTAATTAAAAGACTCCTAATTGAATTAGAATTGAAGAGTTCAATTAAGTCATGGTTCAACTGAATCCTAATTAGATTAGAATTTGAAGGGAATGCAAATAGGTGCACCTAGTCCTCTTAAGAAAAGGATTAAACCGCCTAGGATTAGGCCCCACCCCCCACTTGATTAGATCAAGTGGGGGGGCGTGCGTGATGGAGGATGAGGAGGGAGGGGTGTACGCCCCTCCCTTGGCCAAAATGGGAAGGAAACTAGGAGGGGCGTATGCCCCCTAGAGATAGACTTGGAGCTCCTAAAAAGTGGGAGCTACACACGTCTTTATAAGGAGATAAAAGCCACCCCCATGGTATTCTTCTCTCCTCCTTTCAGCTGTGTGCCTCCCTCTTCTCCTATTGGGTTTCAGCCGCAAGCAAGGAAAGGGAAAAAGAAGCCTTGGCGACCCTCCTACCTTCTCATCTTTTGGTTCCAATGCCAAGAAAAGAAAAGGAAGCAAAGGGCTTGGTGATCTTCTTCCTTGATCCCTTCTTCTTCCTCCTCCCTAAGACAATCAAGGGTTGATTCAAATGGGAGGATATCAGCCATCAAAAGTTGCCTTTGCAAGGGAGCTAGCATCCTGGAAAGATAAGAAGAGCTTTGTTCAGTCCTCTACCTCGTGTGGATATCCATAGAAGCCGGACACGTGTGCGGCTTCAAGCGAATCTTCATCAAATACCACGATCATCAGTTTGTGGTGATCATCTATTCAGACAAAGTGAAGATCTGATCTTCCTAATGATGTAGAAAATATTTAATCCTAATCTATCTACGAATGACGGTTTTTAATTACGTTCATGTGATGAACGGAATCTCGCGCATGTCTTCCGCTGCATTCAGAATTTTTCTGCGGCATGTGTGGGATCCCAACAGTTATTAGAAAGAGGGTATGGCATATCTGGCTATGGTAGCTGACACTAGATAGAAGGATCAGAAACTCAAAGGCATTCCTGTAGTAAATGAATATCCTGATATCTTTCTAGAAAATTTTTTGAGGTTGCCTCAAGATAGGGAGATCGAGTTTGCCATTGATTTGACTTTCGGATCCCCACAAATTTGTAAAGCCCCTTATAGAATGGCCCTTTTGAAATGAAAGAATTGAAGGGCCAGTTGTACGAGCTTCTTGATAAATGTTTTATCAAGTCTAATATCTCCCCTTGAGGAGCTCCAGCATTATTTGTTAGGAAGAAGGATGGTAGTATGAGGCTATGCATTGATTACTAAGCATTAAACAAGGTAATAGTGATAAGTAAATATCCTTTTGTAAGAATTGATGATCTATTCAATTAGCTGAAAGGAGCTCATGTATTCTCCAAGATCGACCTTCACTCTAGGTATCATCAATTGAGGATAAAGGCAGAGAATGTGCCCGAGACTGTCTTCCACACACTATATGGGCATTATAAAATTTTTAGTCATGCCGTTTAGGTTGACAAATACACCAGCATCTTTTATGAACATGATGAATAGAGTATTCAAGCCCTTTTTAGATAAATTTGTGGTTGTCTTTATTGACGATATCCTAGTTTACTCCAAAAATCAGGCCAAACATGAGCGACATTTGAGGATTGTTCTAGATACTCTGAGATAGAAGTAGTTGTATGGTATATTGAAAAAGTGTAAATTTTGGTTGGATAGTGTGACATTCCTAGGCATGTAGTGTCTAAAGACGAAATTTCTATAGATCCAAAGAAGGTAGAGGCAGTGTGAACCGCAACATACCAAATATTGTTTTTGAGTTTCGCATCTTTTTAGGATTAGCTAGGTATTACAAGCAGATTGTCGAGAGTTTCTATTGTATTGCCACACCTTTGACTTGATTGACCCATAAAGAAGTTAGATTTGTATGGTCAGATGAATGTGAGCAGAGAGCTAAAGCGGTGTTTAGTATCGACCTCTAAACTTACCCTTTCCTTTACTAGTGGAGGCTTCACCATCTATATTGAGCTTCAAAAAGTGGTTTAGGGTGTGTATTGATGCAAAATGACAGGATAATTGCATATGCCTCTCGAAAATTGAAAGCTTATTAGGATAATTACCTCACTAATGATCATGAGTTTGCAGTTGTAGTGTTTTCATTGAAATTTGGAGTAACTATTTATATGGTGAGTCTTGTGAGGTGTATATTGATGATAAAAGTTCGAGATATCTATTTACTCGAAAGAAACTAAATATGAGACAGAGGAGATGGTTAGAGTTGCTCAAGAGTTACGTGGTGAGTCCAGACTTGATTATATGGTGAACTTGCTATGGGGGTAATCGTGGTGATCCCAACCATGAGGGTGAACATGGTGATCCCCGCCTGAGGGGTGATCGTAGTGATATCCTACCATAAGAATACAAATGTGGCAACCATACCATGAGGGTGATCGTGGTGATCCCCATCACAGGGGTTATGATGGTGACACCTAAGCCACAAGGGTATAAATGTGGCTGTAGTTAGGATTGTAAAGTGAAAATGACTAAAAATCTAATACTTGGGTATAAGCATGCATATAAGTATAGGAATGCAAGTATAGTATGATCATAAGACTTGGATAATCTATTTTACTCCAATTCTAAGTATGGATTCATTATATGTGCATCATTGAAAAGATGAAATGTATCGTCAAAGTATGTGAATCTTATTAAAAGTGAATCTTATTAAAAGTAAATCTTATGAAATTTACCTATACAGATGCATCATGTTTTGTATAATTTAATTGAACTAAATTATGTAATTTTGCTTGATCCAATTTTGTAAAGTGAATTTGTTACTTATTTAGTCATGAAGCTCATAATCTTCATCTATTTTTCAAATCCAGGGACCACAAACTAGGTCAAGATCAGTCTTTGGGGACAATATATAGAGGCAATGCAGACTTTGTAGTTAGTAGATTTAGTTTTAATCGAGTTGTGTATATTAAAGGGTTGTTTGTCGATTTTGTATAAATAGCTTGAATACTAAATATTTTGATATGTAAATTGTGGAAAAAGACTTCTGTTTATGATTTGTGTGAGCATGATTATATATGATATTTTGGTATAATAGTTTAGTTGTTCTGATAATCACTACTGCTTATATATGAATTATATAAATTTCAGATTATGTTGAATTCATTGATAGTTGAAATAACTTACATACTGATAGAATTAATCTCTATGAGTATGCAGCAGTTGTCCTGCCCTTGAATTATGATTCTAAGGTGGGGGGCAGGATAGAGAGAATAAGAAACAAAGAGAAAACATGAGAGATAGCGAGCGAGATAGGGGTATTCATTGCCTCTCTTAGAAGAGGAAGGAGAGGTCGAGGCTACTAGCGAAGATGCTGGTGGGAGGAGTCACAACCGATGGCAAATGGCTGGCGAAATGCCAAAAATCTAAGAAAATAGGGGATCAGCACATGGGTTTTTCAGCGAAACTTCAAAGGAGAAGAAGGGAGTTTTGGTGATTAGAGATGGGCACTGGGCCGGGCCGCCCACGGCCCGGCACGGCACGGCACGAAGCGGGCCGTGCCTGGCACGGCACGAAGCGGGCCGTGCCTGGCACGGCACGAAGCGGGCCGTGCCTGGCACGGCACGAAGCGGGCCGTGCCTGGCACGGCCCGCCAGCTACAGTGTCGGGCCGTGCCTGGCACGGCCCCTTTGATAGGGCCGTGCTGGGCTAGAGGTTCCTGGCCAGCGGGCCGTGCCAGGCACGGCCCGGTCTAGGCCCGCGGGCCAAGCACGGCACGGCCCGCGGGCCAGCACGGCACGGCCCATAAGGGCCTGGGCCGGGCTGGCACGCGAGCCTGGCACGGTCCGGGCCTGGGCCCGGCTCGGCCCGATAAAATTTTTTTAATAAATTAATAAATATTGAACACTAAGAAATCTTGATTTATGAATATAAAGCCACCTTAATGGTGGGGGGTTTGGCATAGACCCCTACCAGTTTATTAATTTAAATCAAAATGGTACATGAAGGGAGGTTTGGACCTTGGTCTGACCTCTAGATTCTAGAATACAATAAGAAACTAAGAAAGGGCCGAGGTTTGGACCTTGGTCTGACCTCCAGAATACAATAAAAATGTACAATTATAAAAAATTAAGAAATCTTACTAATCATCAGTGATTCAGTGAATCAGTATTCACTCTTCAGTCTTCAGTCTTCAGTCTTCAGTAGTGTTTGTATCATCATCATCAGAGGATGTTGTATTATGTCCACCTTTATCTTGAAGTCTTGCCTCAGCATCCAGCCAATCCTTGAAGCAGAGAAGCATCTCCACCGTTTCGCCCGTCATCCTACTTCTCTTTTCGTCAAGAACACGCCGACCTGCACTAAAAGCGGATTTCGATGCTACCGTGGACATCGGCACAGCTAAAATATCGCGTGCAATTGCAGACATAACAGGATATTGATTTCTAACACTCTTCCACCAAGATAATACATCTAGATTCTCTATTTGATTTTCATCATATGCAGACTGAAGATCATTTCGTAAATAAAATTCTAGTTCACTACTTAAAGATGAAGAAGATGAAGAGGAACTTGAAGCATGTGTGTGTCTTCTCTGTGCAATGAATGAAAAAATAGATGACGAACGAGAACTACTAGAAGGAGGAATAGAGGTTTGTATTTGTGTTCTAGATCCACGAATTTTTTCATCATATATAGCATAAATATCATAAAGAAGTTGTCTTACCTCATCTTTAGCAGATTCAGCATCTTGATTCATATTTTCAGCGTATGCATCAAGTAAAATTAGCACGCCATTTAATTTAACTCTAGGATCAAATACAGCAGCTAAGTTATGCATAGGACATATCCTGTCCCAATACTCATTCCATTTAGATTCCATTAGGTGAATAATAGGCATTAAAACATCATCATATCTATGTTCTGCAAATTTTTAACTAATTATATATGCTTGTTGTAAAAATGAACATGAAGTAGGGTAATAAATACCAGAAAGAACATTGGTAGCATTCTAAAAACTAAGCAAAAAATCTTCCAAAATTTTTCCTTTATTCCAATCAGTTTCAGTCAATGTAAATCCTAATCCACGATCATTAATATATGCACTTAATAAATTTTTATATGGGTATGCATCATGTATCATGCTATATGTGGAGTTCCAACGAGTAATTACATCAAGTTTAAATTTTTTAAAACGTTTACCATGATTTATGCATAATTCCTTAAATTCTTGAAGTCTTGATCTAGAAGCATGAATAAAAGAAACTGCATTTCTAATTTTTGAAATCACATCTTGAATCATGCCCATGCCAGCTTGAACAGAAAGATTTAAGATATGACATGCACATCTAATATGCAGTAAATTTCCATCTAATATGGGATGCAATGAGTCTTTTAATAATACAACAGCAGAATTATTATTAGATGCATTATCAAAAGTAATAGACATAATTTTATCATTAATATTATATGAACATGCAGTTTGATAAATTATATTTGAAATTTGTTGCCCAGAATGTGGAAAATCAAAAGCACGAAAAGCAAGAATACGATTATTTAATTGCCAATCATTATCAATATAATGAGCAGTAATGGCAATAAAACAATTACTACCTACAGATGCTGACCAAATATCAGAAGTTAATGAAATTTTTACATTTAAAGTAGAAAGTGTTTCAATTAAATTTTGTTTCATTGCTAAAAAATTGGTCATAGCTACTCTTCTAAATGTACGCCTACTAGTTCTTTTGTAAGCAGGTTGTAGGTTTAATTGAACATATTCTTCAAAATTAAAAGATTCACATAAACTAAAAGGTAATTCATCCTTAACTATCCATTTTACAAGTGCTTTTCTTTGATTTTCATGATTATATGCAAAATTACCTACAAGTAATCCCCCTTGTATATTAAGGCTACTTTGAGTTTGAGCATGAGAATCATGCATCCTATGACTCTCTTGATGTCTTTTTAAATGCCCTGTTCCCCCACTACTACTACAACTATAAAGTTTGGCACATTTTTTACATTTAGCTTTCCAGACTCCCTCAACCATAACTCTATCAAATTCATTCCATACAGTACTAGTCCTCTTACGAGAAGAGGTTTGACCTTCACTCGGTTCACCAGTTCTAGAGGAACTAGGAACAGGGGGGTTGGGGATTAGTTTCTTCTCCCTCAGAAACAGGAATGCCAAACTGACTTTCCTCAAAAGATGACATATCTATGATTAATTCAAAAAATAAAAACTAACCGCAGGAGGAATTGAGTAGAGGGTCGGAGGGCAGAGGCAGAGCCGAGATTCCGAGCTTCCTCTTGTGCTCTCAACAGAAGCGACCTTCTCTTCTCAACAGGAACCTCCTCTTGTGTAGCACTTGAACAAACTAAAAATTAAATTGCTAGAAGAGCACTTTAGAGGAGAGAAATAATAGCAGTAGAGAAGGAGAGAATGAGAGGTTTGGTGTGGTGAGAATGAGGGAGGAATGGGCTATTTATAGAAGCCCAAAAATTTTTTTTCCCAAAATACCCCTCCATTCAGCCGTTATTGGACTGTTGGGAGGGGTAAAATCGACTTTTTCCCGAAAATAGCCGTTGGAAACGGCTATTTTCCCTCCCCCTCTCCAGACGGGCCGTGCCAGGCACGGCCCGTCTGGAGCCGTTACGGGCCGTGCCAGGCACGGCCCGTTTGGAGACGTTGCGGGCCGTGCCTGGCACGGCCCGTTTGCGCCCGTTACGGGCCGTGCCTGGCACGGCCCGTGCCGTGCCGTGCCCGGCCCGGCCCACCAATAGAGGGGCCGGGGGCCGGGCCGGGCTGGCCTTCCGTGCCTCACGGGCCGTGCCAGGCACGGCCCGCTTAGAATTTGGGCCCAGGGGGCCTGGGCCGGGCCGGCCCGGCACGGCCCGTTGCCCAACTCTATTGGTGATGATGGCTAAAGGCCACAGCCCACTGCGTCGTTGCGCAGCTGCAGGCAGCCAGCGACATTAAGGGCTGGTGAGAAAATAGAGGAAAAATAGAGTTAAAATAGGGCAAAAAATAGGGGATCAAATAAAGGAATCTTCTGCTCACTATTTCAATAAAAATTCCAACTGGTGATGAGCTCTAACATAGGAAAAGTGAAGACGAGGGAAATAAGGGATACTACCTTAGCTTTGGTGAGTATTGCGGCTAGCAAGCACAAGAGACATGGTCGTCGGCAATTGAGAGGAAAAATTAGAGGAATGACGATGGTCGGGTGGTGAATCGTCAATGAGGCTTGAGGGGCAGCCGGGGGCTATTAAATAGAGGCAAAGGCTAGTAGTATGTATATATACTAAAATAGAGGTTCTACTTCTACTTATGTAGAGCTCTCCATTCACCATGTAGACAAATATATTAATATCATTATTAATAATGCTCTTATTTAATATGGTTCTTTATGTCATTCATAAGAAGTTTATTAGCTTATTGAACCATGTTAAATAAAGAACTTTTTATTAATACTACTAAATTAATATAGAAGTGAATGATATTATTAAAAATATATACTGATATTAATAAAAAATACTTTTTCATGCCCATATCCCATGCAGATCATTAAATTACACTAATATTTAATTAATTTCTATTTTATTCTTGTGTTCATGATCATACTTAAAATAAAAGTACAAGTGCTAATAAAATCAGTTTATTGCATTTAAATATTACCTAGATGCAATAGTTTTCTATTTTTATTATAAGTAGGTTGAATTATGATCTTATTATTTTATAATAATATATTACTTTAGTATATTGATTGATATACGTAAATTATTAGAATTTTGCTATTTTAGAAAATTGTTTGGCTCTTATATCTATTATATTTCTTGCTATTTTTGTTATCCATTGTATTTCAAGAATAGCTAAGAATAAGAGAAAAAACTGCATGCCACGCATCATGCGGCTTATTGGGTGGTATATATGCTAAAATGGAGGCTTTGCTTATACAAAACTCCCCAATGCAACATATGGCCCATATTAATAATGTTAGTATTAGAACTTTTTATTTTGGATAATAAGTAAGGTTCGTATTTAATATAATTCTTTATCAAAATATAATATATGATATCATTAATAAGAGGCTTATTAGTTCATTAAACTATATTAAATAAAGAACTTTTCATTAGTGCTACTAAATTAAGATAGAAATTATTAATGGCATTCTCAATAACCATATTTGCTTATCTTATAGTGATATTATTGACAAATATTTTTTGTTAGTATTATACCCTATCCTTGTACTGTGCAGGTTATTAGTTACACTAATACTTTATTAATTTCTATTGCATTTCTAGGATTATAAACTTACTTAAAGCAGAAGTACAACTACTAATAACCTTACCATATTGTATTTAAATATCTTCTAAATACAATACTTTTCTATTTCTTGTTATGCGCAAGTTGAATCATAATCATATTATTTTATAATAACATATTATTCTGTTATATCAATGGATATACATATATTATTAGAATTTTGTATAGTGATAGTATATAATAATATTAATAGCAAAAATTTATTTTAGAAAACAATTAAGGTTGAGGTCATATGTGTGTGTGTATGTGCGTAAATATATATGTGTGTATGTATACATACATACATACATACATACATACATACATA
>NC_143205.1:47500-142500 GCF_051530095.1 Phoenix dactylifera | reverse complement strand
GGGCATGTCATAGTGATGGTTCTATTGGTTGGATTGTTTGATAAGAGCAAGAAGGTGACAATATCTACTCCCAACGACCTTCTCTGCTTTGCTGCTTCTATCCTCCTTTCTTCAGGTTGCCTATATCTTCTGTCAAAGCTTCACATCTCCAAATGAAGTCAACATGCTTGATCCACCACTGAGCTGCTGGACCTGGTCCAACCAATAATTCCTCTTGGAGTAGAAAGTCATGTGCATTAGTAAGGAACCGATGCATGTCTCCATAAATAAAAGGCAAAGCTGCAACATAAGATCAGCATATTTCTGCTGGCTTTGTATCCTTCAGATGTAACACTTTTCAACGTATATATGGCTCTTGTGATATACAGTTAAAATAATAAAAATAATGCATTTGTGATTACAGTTTCATGCAGCACATTTTGTGCATGTGCCTCATAAATCATAGATATAAACAAAAGAACAAATAGAAACATCTTCACGTACAAGTTCTTGATGAGAATTAGTATTGGTGCCAATGGAAGCATAATAGAATACTAGGTCACTCTATTTTAATATTTGAGGTGGACAGCTGGAGAGGATAAAACAGAGCACTCAGCAATATTTTTCACTCAATTCTTTTCCACACCATAAAATGATTGTACTTACAGTATAGCCCTTCACATATCTTTTACATAAAGGCATCCCTACAACCCACGAGGCAAAACATAAGACTCCAAGAGTATTGGAAGAATAAATTAAATGTATTCTCTATATATTGCAAATGTTTATAGCAGTTTCTGATATTTATATCAGATTTGTACAGTGTGAATGATGGTAACAAGAATGCAACAATGATACCAGAAGAATAGGGTCATGCGGTTCTACAATCATGGAGGGAGGTTTAACTTGTTTGAGATCCTATTCATGTGGGATTCCCTCCGGTAGAACCGGTCAGGGATGTTTGAGCCATCACTTGACTGGTGTGTTTCGACCCTTTAATATGCCCCCGCAAACTCAACGGGACCTTGTCGACGTTGAGTTTGAGCCGTAATTGATTGAAGCGAGCCGTCAAGAGTGGTTTGGTAAGAGCATCCGAAATTTGATCACGAGTAAAGATGAGGCGAACTCGTAATAGGTTTTTGTTGACTCGCTCCCTAACAAAATGATAATCAATCTCTACGTGCTTGGTGCGGGCGTGAAACACCGGGTTGGAGGAGAGATACATGGCTCTAGTATTGTCACACCATAGCAAAGGAGTAGGCAACTAAGCGAAGCCCAGTTCGACTAGGAGAGAGCAGAGCCAGTGGACTTCGGCTGCCCCATTTTCTAATGACTTGTACTTGACCTTGGTTGGGTTGCGTGCAACTGTGGGTTACTTTTTGCAATTCCAGAAGATAAGTGTATTACCAAGATAAATGCAGTAAGTACTCACAGATCGCCGGTCATCACCGTCCCTGGCCCAATCGGCATCGGTGAGTGCCTGTAAATATAGAGAGGGTGGTCTGCGGATAACAAGACTGAAAGAAAGAGATCCTTTGAGTGATGGGGATATCAGAGCCCTTCATCCAGATAATCCTGAGCCCCCAGATTGAGTCAGACTCGGATTGGGTCCGTTTGAATCCGAGTCATTTTCTTTTATTGCGTTATTTGCTTTTGTCTTAGTCAAGTCAATTTGGTCAGTTGTTTTGTTATTAGACTAGTCAATTGGGTTTATGTAATTGGGTTAATTTAGTGGACCAATTTTGGTAAGGGATTAGTTGATGTAAGGGTTCAAATTAATCGGTGTCAATTGATTGATTTGATCAATTGTTTACTTGATTTGATCAAGATGTAAGGTCTATATAAAGACCACCCCTCTCATGTATGAGGCAATTGATGATTGAATAAAAAACCCTAGCCTCCTTCTTGTTCTTTTTCTTCCTCCTCCTCTTCTTCTCTTCTTCCTGCGTCTCTATAACCTCTTCTTCCTTCTCCCTCCCTTGTTCTTCCTCCTCCTCTTTCTCTGCAGTTGTGCTACATCAACTTGGTATCAGAGCCTTGGTTTTGCCCCTGTTGCCAAAGGCCCAGGACGACCCAGAATTGCTTTCCACATCTGCCGCTGTTGCCACTTGATTCCACCGCCGCCCCGCTGTGCCTACCCTTCCCCATCCACCTCCCTTCCCCTCTCGGTTTTCACTAGAAAAAGGGGGGGGGGGGGGGGGGGGGGGGACCCTGCGGCTGCTCTTCTCCTTCCACCCATCACCATGCCCGAGGCCACCACCACCCCGCATCACGCCGCCTCCCCGATGTCGAACTCTGCCGACGAGCACCCCACCCGAGCCGCCCACGTTTGCCACCGGCCGCCTGTGCCGGATCCGCAAAGGAGACTACCGCCATGGAAACAACTCGTGGTTGGTCATCGTCTGTCGCCAAAAGTCCACAGCTGCCACCAGCCGGAGCTCATGACCGACCGCCGCCCACAACCGTCCTGTGACAACCCTGGAACGCCCTCCGCTCGTGACGTACCACCCAGGAAGAGGCCGCCGTCCGTCACCGCCGACCACAGAGCCGCGGTCGCGATTTTTGCTGCCGCCCCTTTGGTCGATCCACAACCTCCACCCTCTTCTTCCTTCCACAGCCGCCGCTGCAAGGGTCGGAGAGCCCTCCCGATCCGTCGGAAGGTTGAAAGTTGCTTAACAGGTAAGCTTCACACCCGTTAATCCAAAACCCGGTAACCCGAGTCCCAAAAAAGAAAAAAAATGCACTTGCCTTGCACATGAGGAACTAACGGGTTATTAGAGCGGGTCACGCTTGACAACCCGAATCCGACAGGATCCAAGGTTTAAAAAAAATGCACGTGACCCCACGTGTCAAAAAAAAAGAAAAAAAGATAAAAAAAAGGAAAAAAAAACTTGCCTGTGTAACTGTTCATCTTCAACATCTGCCCGTGCCGAGAACCGCACCGCCACCATTGCTGAGCCGCGTCATCACCGTGCCGCAGCTGCCCAATCGCCGCTCACCCAATGAGTAGCGCCGCCGCACCGGCCAGCCATCCTCGCTGCCCCTCCGTCGCCGCAGCGCTGCCAAGCCATGCACCTCCTTCTCCACGGCTGACCACAGCACCGCTCCACTGCCTTAGCGCCGCCTCCGCCGGGCTCCACCTCCACCGAGCTTCGTCCACCAACTCCGCCGTTTCCGCCATCCTCGCCACCGCCGCTCCGCCCGACGCAATGCCGCTCCACTGCCTTCGTGCCGTCGCCACGTCGCACTGCTACTGCGCCCCCCCACCATTCACCATCGCCTCCTCACCCACAGCTCGCTGCTCCCTCTCCCGCACACGTCCACTCTTATCCCCATCCGCCACCCTCGCTTCCTTCGTCCTCCCAACACCAGAAACACCCCTTCTCACTACAACCACAGTGATCCCACTATAGTCCCGGCCTACCCTTTTCGGGCCCAACAGGGCGTGGCCCACTCAGCCTGTGCCCCAGTCACTCACCAGCCCACCACACCAGCGACAGTAGGCCACTCACTTCTCTCTTTTGAGGTCCAATCCCTCAGGCCTACAAAACCTGCAAGCCTCTTCAAGTTGAGGGCCCAGCAAACCCGCCGATTTGCTGTGATCAGACTCAAGTTGAAGCCAATTAAAGCCAATTGAAGGGTCCATCAGCTACAACCGCACTCCTGATCATCGCCCACGAGCGAACGACTCTAGTCGTCTACTTCACGATAGGTAATAGGATTCCACATTCTTGGGTTTGTTCCTTTAATTATGTTCTAGTTCTTTTGCATGATAGCCATATTTTTGAAACTTACTTTTGCTATCAAAATTCAGAACACAAAACCCCTACTTTCAAACCCATCCTATTCGCTTTTTAAAATCTAGATATTAAATTAGCACACCCTGGACATTTCTCAACATTCTTCGATTAGATTGATTTAGGATCAGAACAACTGTACTACTTGATTGCAATCTAATTTCTTAAATTGAATAATCTTAATCTTTAATTCTGAATAACCGAAGTAAAAATCAACAACATTCAAACTTTAAGTTATTCTTGTGAAAACTTGCTGATATCTGAAATCATAATAGATTGCATTAGTAGGTTGTCCTGCATCATATCTATTAGAGTTTTATTAGTGACACTGCATTTCACATCATCACCTAGTGTTGTCATTGTATGCCAACCTGTAGTGATAGGAAGTACTATTTCAGTCAACCTAAAACTCATGTAGCTACCATGAATTTCGACGTTGTGAGATCTCTTATGGAACAGCTCGATGCCATGCGGGCTGAAAACGAGGAATTCAAACGAGAGATCCGTGAGCTCATGCAAAATTCTAAGACCCCTAAACCACCAACCCCCATTGCAGCCCAACCTAAAATCGGTTTGACCGCACCACCTATAGTCCTTCCCCATCCCCCTAGTAACCAACCACCTCCTGATCATCAACGTAATCTAGATGAGAGGCTGTTGCGTATCGTAAGAGTAGAGGCCCCTACCTTTGCTGGTCAACTCGAGCCAAGCATGTATCTCGATTGGAGAGCCGCTATGGATAATTAACTTGAGTGGAACGAGATGACTAATGATAAAAAAGTGCGATTTGCCAAAATGAAGCTTATTGGGCAAGCTCACTGGTATTGGAATAATGTTGAATATATGCGTGAGACCCAAAGGCTTCCTCGTATAACTATATGGGAGGATATGAAAGAAAAGCTAAATGAGCAGTATCTGCCATTTTCGTACCGACAATGTCTTATGGATAGGTGGCAGAAGCTAACTCAAGAGACATCGATGGTTATTGATTACATCACACGATTTGAGGAGTTTCATATGAAGTGCGGTGTAATAGAAGAGGAGACTCTTACCTCTCTAGGTTTCGGGCAGGACTTCGCGAGGAGATCCAGAAAGAACTACTTCTCCGAGAGATTACTATTCTTAACCAAGCATACCAGTTGGCTCAAGATATAGATAGTTTCTTAAGACTACCTGTGGTGAGGATTACTTTTCAATCCTCCGAATCAGCTCGGCCTAAACCCAACACCGACTAGGACCTCCCCGATGCCTGTCTCGAACCCTTCAACTGATAAGAAAAAAGGAATATTAGGTTCCAACCCTCCTTCTCGAAGGCAAACCCAATGTTTCTGGTGCCAAAAGTCCGACCACATTGCATCCCAATGCCCTGCCAAGACTTACCTGATTACTGAACTAAAAGCTGAGATCCAAGAGACCGAATATATCGAAGAAGTCTATGAACGAAATATAGAAGACTATATAGAAGATTTTGAAGACGAACCCACAGAATTAGACTTTGTCCAAAATAATTTCCAAAGGGAGACTATTGATCTAAGTACAACCAAGCCACTTCATATTACTACTGTGGAAGAGGTAGTGAAAGATATTGAGAGCCAGTTACCTAAGTTGGCACTTGTAATTAAAGATACCTATGCGGAGTCCAACCTTGAACATTCTCCTGTAGTAGATTTCCTTCCAAAGGAGTTTCTTGATGTAGTCCTAGATGATCTTTTGGATGCACTTTCTCCAATGTATGATATCAAACAGGCAATTGATCTAGTTTTCGGAGCATCTCTGCCCAACCTTCCACATCATTGGCTCCGACCGAATGCATATACTAGGACCTGAAATTTAATGTTACCGATAGTTGAGTTTGCATATAATAGTTTGGTTAACAAGTCCATAGGCATAAGTACATTCGAAGTGGTGCATGATTACAAACCTAGGCAATCCATTGACCTATTTTTCATGTCTCATCAGTATAGGGTCTTTGAGTTTGCATAATCATTTGCATCACATCAACATTTATTGCATCAAGAAATCAGTAATTGTAATCACTTTAATAACTTAAAATATAAATTTCTTACTGATTTACACAGACGTTATAAAGAGTTAAGTGAAAGAGGTTACGTCATGATAAGAATTAGGCTTGAACGATTTTTTTCGAAAACGTTCAAGAAATTGCAAGCTTGTAGTGCGGAACCGTTCAAAGTCTTAAAGAAAATCAGTTCGAATACATATGTTGTGGATCTTCCTGATGACTATGGGATTAGTGCGACATTTAATATTGCACATTTAGTCCCATACAAAAAGACAACATTCATGCCTTCTGACCCCTTTATTGATATATATGCCCATGTTGAACACCCTGAACTATTACCTACTGTTGAGCTACCGCCTTCCAAATTTCATGCACGCAGAGAACAAATAGAACATATATTGGATAAGCAGGTTATTTCAACCAGAAACGGTAGTTACCAACGCTACCTTGTTCGGTGGAAAGGTCGACCAAAGTCTGACGTGACGTGGATTTTCAGAGCCCAGTTGCAGTGCCTTGATCCCGATCTTCTGGAGCAGTACGACAGCCGGTCAGACCTGTACTCGACGGGGTTGAGTTGTTCTCACCTGGAAAGAGTTGATGGAGACATTAGAGCCCTTCATCCAGATGATCTTGAGCCCTCGGATTGAGTCAGACTCGGATTGGATCCGTTTGAGTCCGAGTCATTTTTTTTTATTGCGTTATTTGCTTTTGTCTTAGTCAAGTCAATTTGGTCAGTTGTTTTGTTATTTGATGCGATCCGACAGAATTTGATCCGTATCTCAAGATTCTTGACTCTTCTTGATTTCTAGAAGGGTAGTTTCGACCTGATTGCAGACACAATTTCTGAAGATCCGTCCGTCAGATCAATCTCAATTTTGGATATGTTGTAGATCTCCGCGTTAGCTTTCTAGTGGTAGGTCGTGGGTCTAAAAAGGACATCGGGATCTTAAGATATCAGCCTCCGATTGATGACTGCGTAGGGAAGGACGGGCTGATAATCCGACAGGATGGAGTTGTTTGTAGAGGCTGGAAGGGATCAAGGAGGAGAGGAAGAAGAGGGAGAAGGTGGCTGGCCTCTCGGGACAGAGGTGGTGCAGCCGGATGAAGGAGGGGGCGGCGGCCTTGGACGGCGGCCTAGGGAGAGAGGGAAGGCGTCGCAAGAAGAGAAGAGAGAATGGAAGAGAGCTAGGGCAAAAGCCTTTCAATTAATTTTTGCATCCTGAAATAGGTGCTCACCATATCTATTTATAGGTGGCTACCTGACCCCTTAACTTGACTTGATCTAATTGAATTCAAGAAACAACTAAACCCAAAGCGACTCTAATAAAGGCCAAGTCGGCTAGCCCGAGCAAGGCTATGTTGAAATAAAATTAATATCAAGGACTCAAAAGCAAAAATAACCAAATGATTAAGTCCGAGGCGGTCTAGTGGATCCAACCGCATCACTCCACCATGCTTCCCTTAACCTTGTTGAGGATGATAGTGTTATTTTGATGATTAACAAGCAATTATCTAGAGTATATTATAAGTTAAATTGATACTTCATTTATAAGTTCATTACTCTCAGTATATTTGTATGAATTGATAATAGATACATGGCTTTGTTCATTTGAATGAATCTAACCTTGAGATGCAGCAAAGTGTAGATTGAGTCGACCCAAAGGATGATTGGGTTGACCCCGGCACATCAAGAAGTCATTTGGCACACTTCTGCATAATTGGCACAGATGAACAGTGAGTTGGGTCGACCCAAGGTAAGCATGAGTCGACCCAAACTTCAAGAACCTCAAAACATGAAAGAAATATGTTCTCTGGATTTACTGAGAGGGTCGACCCAAACAGTAGTTGAGTCGACCCAAGCTTGAGTCGACCCAAACCCTGAGAGGGTCGACCCAAAGGCAAGACAGAAAGACAGACAGAAAATGGTTCTCTGAAATTACTGAGAGGGTCGACCCAAGAAGAAGTTGAGTCGACCCAAGTGAACTTTGAGTCGACCCAAAGAATGGTTGGGTCGACCCAAGTGAAGGAAGTCTGAAATTCAAGTTTCTGTGTTCTCTGAGAGGGTCGACCCAAGGAATGTTTGAGTCGACCCAAGGCAAAGTTGGGTCGACCCAAGGACAGGTTGAGCCGACCCAAACACGGGCTGAACAGTAACGGCTAGTTCTGCAGATGTACTTTTTGTCCTTCCCAAGGTCAGTAACGGCTAGTTTTTGAATTCTAACCATTGGGGCTTGACCAAAGGATGTGGGAAGCTATTTAAAGGGGCACTATTCATCAGATAGAATAACTTTTGAAAGGAATATCAAAGAGTACACAAGAAAACAAAAGTGCCCTAATCTTCTTCATCAAGAGCTTCATTCAAGAATCAAAGAAAGGGATTGAGCAGATTCAAAGAGTCATCAAGAGCTCCATCCTCCCTTGAAGAGTGAAGCATCCTTGACAAAGAAGAGCAAAGCCACTTCAAAGCGATAAATACTTTCTAACTCTTCTTTGTAGTTAATATTGTTTCATATGCTCATTTAGGAGTTTGAATCTTTCCTTTTGTTTGTCGAACAATTTGTAAAGGTTCGTTGGTGAACCCGTAAAACCAACAAAGATTTTTGGTGAACCCGGAAAACCAAAGTGTAAAGGTTCGTTGGTGAACCCGTAAAACCAACAAAGGTTTTTGGTGAACCCGGAAAACCAAAGTGTAAAGGTTCGTTGGTGAGCCCGCAAAACCAACAAAGATTTTTGGTGAACCCAGAAAACCAAAGTGTATAGGTTCGTTGGTGAGCCCGTAAAACCAACAAAGGTTTTTGGATTGTGAGCCCGAAAAACAATCCAACTGTAATCCGCGAGATTATAGTGAATTCCCAAGGGGTCGCTTGGGGAGTGGACATAGGTGCTAAGGAGAGCACCGAACCACTATATATTGTTGTGTTTGTGTTGTGCTTGTGTTTACATTTATTCTTGCATTACCTTCTATCTTTGTTCTAGTTTAACTCATTCTAATAATCTAAGAAAGCAACCACCGCACTTAATTAAGAAAGCTTTTAAAGCACCAAAATTTAGAAGAAACCAATTCACCCCTCCTCTTGGATTGTCACTTTGGGCAACAAGTGGTATCAGAGCAAGGTGCTCTAATAGTACTCATTGATCTCGCAATCAAGAGTTAAAGATCATGACAACCCAAGTGGGATGTGCAATGAGTGAGGGGCAATCCACAAATAGACCACCTCTATTTAATGGCACAAACTACACATATTGGAAAGCTAGAATGAGGATATTCATTCAAGCTTCAAATTATGAACTATGGCAAATCATCACTAGAGGACCTCACACACCCACACTTAACATAGAGGGCACTATCATACCCAAACCAGAAATGGATTGGAATGAAAGTGATAGGAGATTAGCACAATTAAATGCAAAAGCTATAAATGTACTTTACTGCTCATTAGATGTAAATGAATTTAATAGAATATCTACTTGCACTACTGCCAAAGAAATTTGGGACAGACTTGAGGTCACACATGAAGGGATCAATCAAGTTAAGGAGTCTAAGATAAACATATTAGTACACAAGTATGAATTGTTTAAAATGGAATCTACTGAGTCCATAACTGATATGTTTACTCGATTTACTGATAATATAAATGGGCTTAAGAGTTTAGGAAAGTCTTACTCTAACTCTGATTTGGTGCGAAAAATTCTCAGGTCTCTACCAAGGAATTGGGAGGCCAAGGTAACCGCTATTCAAGAAGCAAAGGACCTCAACACACTGCAGTTAGAGGAGCTTCTAGGATCTCTCATGACCCATGAGTTGACAATGAGGCAAAATTCAGAAGATGAGGTCAAGAGAAGAAAGCCCATTGCCCTAAAGACTACCACCCCTAAACAACTAACTGAATCGGAAGATTCAGATGATGATGAAGAAATCGATGAAGAAGGGATGGCTGTGCTTGGGAGAAGATTCAGAAAATTCATGAGAGGTAAGAATAGATTCCATTAAAAGAAACCCTTTCTTAAAGGTAATTCAAGCAAAGAAAAGGGTAAGGACAAAGAAAAGGAAAAAGAGACTCCCATTTGCTATGAGTGTAACAAACCCGGGCATTATAAGATAGATTGCCCAGATTTGAAGTGGATGGCAAGAAAGTTGAAAAAGAAGAATTTCATGGCCGATTGGAGTGAAAGTGAGGAATCAAGTTCGGAGGAGGAAGATCATCAAGAGACGGCCCAAATGTGTCATATGGCCAATGACGATGAGGTAGATTCTGAACTTGACTGTGATTTTACTGTTGATGAATTACATGATGCATTCTTAGAACTCATGAAAGAACATAAGAAAGTAATTAATAAAAATAAAGCTCTAAAAGAAGAAAATCAATATCTTGTCAAAGATAAGCTAAAACTGTCTCATAACTGTGAAACATTAAGTAGGAAACTTGCAAATGAAACCAAGAATCTAATTGCTGAAAATATCAAGCTAAAAGAAGATGCTGAAAAATATAAAACTTTGGTAGATAAATTTACTCTTAGTTCTACCAAATTAAATTTGATTCTTGATAGCCAAAAAGCTGTATATGATAAGGCCGGTTTAGGATATAGAACAAATAGGAAACAAAAATTCTTAAAGAACATTTTTATAAAAGCTAAAAGTGAGAATATTACTTGTTATTGTTGCAATAAGTTAGGACATAGAGCATATGAATGTAACTTTAGAAAGTCTAATCAAAACAAATTAAGTAATAATCAAAAGATTAAATTCAAGAAAGTTTGGGTTCCAAAAGGAACATGGAGCACTAACCCTAAAGGACCCAACTTAGTTTGGGTACCTAAAGTCTCTTCTTAATCTTGATTGCAGGTGTGTCTTGCAGCTGATAAAATGGAAAAACGATGGTATCTAGATAGCGGCTGTTCAAGACACATGACCGGTGACGAAGATCAATTTGTCACCTTGGAATCAAAGAAAGGTGGAGTAGTAACCTATGGAGACAATGGTAAAGGGTATATCATTGGAAAGGGTAAAATTTTCATTGCTCCATCTATTTTTATAGAAAATGTCTTATTAGTTAAGGGTTTGAAACATAACCTTCTTAGCATAAGTCAATTTTGTGATAAAGGATTTAAAGTTACATTTGAAGCATCTGTATGCATAATCACAAATCCTAAAGATAATAGCATTGTACTTGTAGGACAAAGGCAAAGAAATATTTACTTAGTAGATCTTCATGAGTTAGGCAAGAAAAATGGTTTATGCTTAATTACTAATGAAGAAAAGAAAATTGAAACTAGTTGGCTTTGGCATCGAAGATTAGGACATGCTAGTATGGAATTAATATCAAAACTAGTTAAGAAGGAATTAATAAACGATGTGCCAAAATTGATCTTTGAAAAGGACAAAATATGTGGACCATGTTCAATGGAAAAACAAACTAAGTCATCCTTCAAATCGAAAAATGTAGTATCAACAACTAGACCATTTGAACTCATACATATGAATTTATTTGGACCTACTAGAACTACAAGTCTAGGAGGGAAAAAGTATGGACTAGTCATTGTTGATGATTTTTCAAGGTATACATGGGTTACATTTTTGGCACATAAGAATGAAGCATTTTCAGAATTTTTGAAACTATATAATAATATCATAAATGAAAAGAAACTCACCTTAGTAGCAATTCGAAGTGATCATGGTACGGAATTTGAAAATCAACACTTTGAAGAATTTTGTACTAAAAATGGAATATCACATCAATTTTCAGCACCTAGAACGCCTCAACAAAATGGGGTTGTTGAAAGGAAAAATAGGACATTGGCAGAAATGGCACGCACAATGTTGTGTGAGTCAAATCTTCCAAAGTACTTTTGGGCTGAAGCTATAAACACTTCTTGCCATATTCTAAATCGAGTTTTAATACGACCTATAACCAAGAAAACTCCTTATGAACTCTGGAAGAATAAGAAACCAACTGCTAAATATTTTAAAGTGTTTGGATGTAGATGTTTCATCTTAAATAATGGCAAGGAGGATCTAAGTAAATTTGATGCCAAGTCAGATGAAGGTATCTTTTTAGGATACTCCACATCTAGCAGGGCATACAGAGTATTCAATAAAAGAACCTTAGTAGTAGAAGAGTCAATCAATATTATATTTGATGAGTCTGATAGTGAGTCTGCTAGGAAAGAAAATATTGTTGATGATGATACAGGAATTATCGACTTTGAAAAGTTGAATATTGATGACGTGCCAAATCAAGATAAGGGAGATGATTGCGTGCCACCACAACCCCAAAATTTGCCAAAGGAATGGAGGTATGCATATGGACACCCTAAAGACTTAATCATTGGTGATCCATCACAAGGGGTAAGAACTCGATCATCTCTTAGAAATTTAAATGATTATCTTGCTTTTGTTTCACAATTAGAACCTAAGACTTATGAAGAAGCTGAAAAAGATACTAATTGGATAAATGCCATGCAAGAAGAATTAAATCAATTCAAAAGAAGTAATGTATGGACATTAACTGAAAGACCAAAGCATAATTCAGTAATTGGAACAAAATGGATATTTAGAAATAAATTAGATAAAAATGGATTAGTTATAAGAAATAAGGCTAGACTTGTAGCTAAGGGATACAATCAAGAAGAAGGAATAGATTTTGATGAGACATTTGCTCCTGTAGCCAGATTAGAGGCTATTAGATTGCTTCTAGCATTTGCATGTTTCATGGATTTTAAATTATATCAAATGGATGTGAAGAGTGCATTCTTAAATGGTATTATTGAGGAGGAAGTATATGTAGAACAACCTCCAGGATTTGAAAATCATGAATTGCCAAATCATGTGTTTAAATTACATAAGGCATTATATGGATTAAAGCAAGCACCTAGGGCTTGGTATGATCGTTTAAGTAAATTTCTGCTTGATAATGACTTTAGTAGAGGAAATGTAGATAAAACTCTATTTCTCAAGAGAAAGGACAAAAATCTGTTAGTGGTACAAATATATGTAGATGACATAATCTTTGGTGCCACTAATGATACTCTGTGCAAAGAATTTGCTGATTTAATGTATGGAGAATTTGAAATGAGTCTAATGGGAGAACTAAGCTTCTTTCTAGGTTTACAAATCAAACAAACCAAAGAAGGCATTTTCATTCATCAAACTAAGTATACAAAGGAAATACTAAAGAAGTTTAGGAATGAAAATCATAAGGGAGTAGGTACTCCAATGAATCCTACTAGTAAGCTAGACAAAGATGAAAAAGGGAAGAGCATTGATATTAAGCTCTATAGAGGACTAATTGGATCCTTGCTCTACCTTACTGCTAGTAGACCCGACATCGTATTCAGTGTAGGGATATGTGCTAGATACCAATCGGATCCTAAGGAGTCACATTTAAGTGCTGTTAAGAGAATCCTTAGATATTTAAGAGGAACTACCAATATAGGATTATGGTACTCGAGAGACTCCTGTCTAGATTTGCTTGCATATTCAGATGCTGATTTTGCCGGATGCAAATTAGATAGGAAGAGCACAAGTGGCACATGTCAATTCTTAGAAAATAACTTAGTATCATGGTTTAGTAAAAAGCAGAATTCAGTGGCACTGTCCACAGCTGAAGCTGAATACATAGCTGCTGGTAGTTGTTGTGCTCAAGTATTATGGCTCAAGCAACAACTAGAGGACTATGGAGTGAAACTAGATAATATTCCTATTAAGTGTGATAATACTAGTGCCATCAATCTTACTAAAAATCCAGTTCAGCACTCTAAAGCCAAACACATAGAAATAAGGTACCATTTTATTAGGGATCATGTGCAAAATGGAAATATATGTATTGAGCATATATGCATGGAAAAACAATTAGCCGACATATTTACAAAACCATTGAGTGAAGATAGATTCTGCATGCTAAGAAGGTGTTGCGGGGTTTTCACCCCGGCACCAGCCCACACACCGGCCGAGCAGGAAAAGCGACTGCGTCCCTCCCGAGGTATTGTCCGCTCTGGGCAGGCCCCGTGGGCGCGGAGCTCGCACGGGGTGTGCACCCACCTGCAGGCGCGGAGCTCGTACAGGGGGCTTGGGCGACCCTCACGGTTTTGTCCTATAAAAGGCGCCTCGTCTGAACGAGAGAGTGCTGGAGCAGCTCAGCTCGGCAGAGCGATATGGTATTGTCCGCTTTGGGCCCCGTGGGCGCGGAGCTCGCACGGGGTGCGCACCCACCTGCAGGCGCGGAGCTCGTACAGGGGGCTTAGGCGTCCCTCACGGTTTTGTCCCCCGTAGGAGCGCCTCGTGAGGAAAAGTTTTAGGCCTCCTCATTATAAGGCACAGACCTTTCCGCTGATTAGCCGATGTGGGACTAAACTGGAAACCCAATCCCACAACACAGCCCCCCCAGCGGGAAGGTCTGTGCGTGGCCGGGACCCTTCCTCTAGCGCCAACTGTTGCGGGGTTTTCACCCCGGCACCAGCCCACACACCGGCCGAGCAGGGAAAGCGACTGCGTCCCTCCCGAGGTATTGTCCGCTCTGGGCAGGCCCCGTGGGCGCGGAGCTCGCACGGGGTGCGCACCCACCTGCAGGCACGGAGCTCGTACAGGGGGCTTGGGCGACCCTCACGGTTTTGTCCTATAAAAGGCGCCTCGTCTGAACGAGAGAGTGCTGGAGCAGCTCAGCTCGGCAGAGCGATATGGTATTGTCCCCCGTAGGGGCGCCTCGTCTGAACGAGAGAGTGCTGGAGCAGCTCAGCTCGGCAGAGCGATATGGTATTGTCCGCTTTGGGCCCCGTGGGCGCGGAGCTCGCACGGGGTGCGCACCCACCTGCAGGCGCGGAGCTCGTACAGGGGGCTTAGGCGTCCCTCACGGTTTTGTCCCCCGTAGGGGCGCCTCGTGAGGAAAAGTTTTAGGCCTCCTCATTATAAGGCACAGACCTTTCCGCTGATTAGCCGATGTGGGACTAAACTGGGAACCCCATCCCACAACACACCCTAGGACTGCGCCCCTTGCCGCAGACTACCCCCTAGGACTGGGAGGCGCCACAGGAACCTTCCCGCTAGGGGGGCTATGTTGTGGGGGGGGGTGCACCCAAATTTAGTCCCACATCGGCTAGTAGCAGAAAGGTTCTGTGCCTTAAATGGGGGGTGGAAATCCTTTCCTCTCGAGGGGCCTTTTGTGGGATAAAACCGTGAGGGCACCAGTCTCCCCCCGTCTGCGCTGGACGCGCGGGCCGGAGCGCCCAAAGCGGACAATACCTCGGGAGGAACGCAGTCCTCTTTCTCTGCTAGCTTAATGTGGGCTAACTGTTGCGTGAGGCTCCGGCCAAAGCGTCCGTCCCCGCAACAGTTGGCGCTAGAGGAAGGGACGGATCTCAGAGCGATCGTAATGGCACGGCGAGGTGGTCGTGGAGCTTCCAATGCTTCTGGTCGCGGGGCCTCTCGCGCCTCCGGCCGGGAGGCCGCTGCATCTCCAACACACTCTCAGCAACACTCCACCACCCCACCGCCCATTCAGACGGTCGAAGCCGCCCAGTTCGACCAGCTAGCCCAGCAGGTTCGCACCCTCGCGGAGGCGGTGCAGAATCTGCAGGGTGCGATGTCCCGGGCGCCGCAGCGGGCTCAGGAGCCACTGCTCCCTGAGCGCTCGCCTGTCCTCCTCAACCCGCGCTCCTTCCTCTCCCATGGGGAGGAGCGCCGGCACGAGGAGGATTCTCGAGCACGGTCTATTCTGCCGGAACCTTCCCATCGGAGCTGCGCGGGATACGAGAGGCGGGCCCGGGCGCGTTCCCAGACCCCCCAGTCCTCGAGGAACCCGCGCTCTAGTCGGTCCCCCACTCGCCGCTCCTTGTCTCCCACCCACCGGTCGCGCTCCCTGGATCGGCGGGTGGACGATCTCCACCGACAACTCCAGGTCCTGAAGGGCCATTCCAAAGATCCCTTCGCCGACTTAGAGATCTCCTCCCAGCCGGCGCTTGCCTCGAGGATCCTGCGGACCCTGAATCCCCCGGAGTTCAAAATGCCAGCGATCGAGCCCTATGACGGGGCGGCAGACCCGCGGGATCACGTCGAGAGTTTCAGGACCCTTATGCTCCTCCACGGAGCATCAGATCCCCTTCTCTGCAAGGTCTTCCCGGCAACCCTCCGTGGCCCGGCGAGGGCGTGGTTCGCCGGGCTGGAGGCTGACTCAATCCGGTCTTTCGACCAGTTCACTCGCCTCTTCATCACTCATTTCGCCGTCAGTAGCCGGCGGCGACTGGTCTCCGACTCCCTCTTTGACGTCCGGCAAAACGAGGGAGAAAGCCTGCGGGATTATCTTACCCGCTTCAACAGGGCTACGCTGGAGGTCCGGAACCTGAGTCAGGAGGTAGCTCTTTCAGCCCTGAAGCGTGGCTTCCGGAAGGGCAGGCTCACCTTCTCCCTGGACAAACGCCTGCCGCGGAGCTTCCCAGAGTTGTTGTCCCGGGCGAACCAGTATGCGGACGCCGAGGAGGCGGCCGCCCACCGGAGCAAGGAGGCTGCCGAGATCCCTCCAAAGCTTGGGAAGAAAAGGCGGAAAGAGGCACGCCAGAGGAGGAGCCCGACGCCCCAGCGTCGGCGCAGAAGCCCGTCGCCGGCGAAGAACCACGGCGCCCCACGCCCTCGTTCTCCGCCCCGACGTTTCAACCGGTACACCCCACTCCTGACTCCCCGGGCCCAGATCCTTATGGAGATCAAGGGGCGGGAGGACCTCCCGGCCCCGAGACAGATACGAAGGATCCCTGGAAAGAGGCCCTCCCGGGCGTACTGTGAGTACCACCGAGACCACGGCCACGACACAGAGGACTGCTTCCAGCTTCGGGACGAGATCGAGGCTCTTATCCGTCGGGGGCGTCTCGGTCGATATGTGAGCGACCGACGTCCCCCCGCAGACCCGCGTCCGGCCGACCCGGCTCCTCCGGAGCCTCGGGAGCAGAATCGACCCGTTGCGGGCGTGATCCACACTATCACTGGGGGCTGCTCTCGGCCCGTGAGGAACGCAGGGGGCTCGACGGAAGCGTCAGGGACGGCCGTCGTAAAGAGGCAGAGGGTCGGCAATGTAATCACCTTTTCTGATGAGGATGTAAAGGGGGTTCAGACTCCCCACGATGACGCCATGGTGATCTCCCTCACTATGGCAAACTATGATGTAAGGCGTGTTCTTGTGGATAGTGGAAGCTCAGCTGATATTTTGTTTTACGAGGCCTTCCAAAAGATGAGCTTGTCCAGACAGTTGTTGCACAAAATGTCCACCCCCCTCGTAGGATTCACCGGTGACGCTGTCCCGGCGGAAGGTGTCGTTGAGCTGCCTGTGACTGCGGGCGTCGCACCCGCAGAAGCCACGGTGCGACTCGGGTTCTTGGTCGTCCGTGTTCCCTCAGCCTACAACGCTATCCTCGGGCGACCCGGGCTGAACGCCCTTCGCGCGGTGGTCTCCACGTACCACTTGCTCATGCGGTTCCCCACGGCGGTCGGGATCGGAGAGGTCCGAGGTGACCAACCGACCGCACGGCAATGTTTTCTAGCAACCCTCAAAGGGAAGAAGCCCGTGGAAGCCCTAAGCGTCGAGTCCCTTGATGCCAGAGACGAGGTGGCCTTGCGGCAGGGGGAGCCGGCCGAGGGTGTGGTCGAAGTCCCCCTCGAGGAAGGCCGCCCCGACCGGGCGGTCCGGGTCGGCGCCAATCTCGATCTGGGAGCTCGGGCCTGGTTGGTGGAATTCCTCCGAGCCAATACCGATGTATTTGCCTGGTCGGCGGCCGATGTACCTGGGATCGACCCGGAGGTCATTTCTCACGCCCTCAACGTCGACCCGACCCACCGACCAATAAAGCAGAAGAAGAGACACTGTGCCCCGGATCGGATCCGGGTGGTCGACCAGGAGGTAGACAAGCTCTTGGAGGCAGGATTCATAAGGGAGGTAAGCTACCCCGAGTGGCTGGCAAATGTTGTACTTGTCCGGAAGGCGAGCGGGAAGTGGAGGATGTGCGTCGACTATACCGACCTGAACAAGGCGTGCCCTAAGGATAGCTTTCCGCTTCCGCGAATAGACCAACTGGTCGACGCGACTTCCGGATATCAGCTGCTGTCTTTCATGGACGCCTTCTCCGGTTACAACCAGATAATGATGGCCCCACAGGACGAGGAGAAAACTGCCTTTATAACAGACCGGGGGCTGTACTGCTACAAGGTAATGCCCTTCGGTCTGAAGAATGCTGGCGCCACTTACCAGCGCTTCGTCAACAAAATCTTCAAAGAGCAAATCGGCCGGAACATGGAGGTGTACGTGGACGATATGCTGGTGAAGAGCCGCCATGCAGACCAGCACATCGCGGATTTGGAGGAGACTTTCACCACCTTGCGGAAGTTTCGCATGAAGCTGAACCCAGCGAAGTGCGCCTTCGGCGCTTCGGCCGGGAGGTTCCTCGGTTTCATTGTCAACCAACGGGGTATCGAAGCCAACCCGGACAAAATCAAGGCCATCCAAGGTATGTCCCCTCCGACCAAAGTAAAGGAGGTTCAGGAGCTCGCTGGATGGGTCGCCGCGCTTGGACGATTTGTGGCAAAATCGGCCGAACGCTGCCAACCATTCTTCAAGGTGTTAAAACGCTCGAAAGACTTCCTCTGGACGGCCGAATGTCAAGCAGCATTCGACCAGCTCAAGGAATACCTGGCGTCTCCTCCCCTACTGTCCAAGCCGCAAGAAGGGGAGATGCTCTACCTCTATCTGGCGGTCTCCCCAACCGCGGTCAGTGCGGTGCTGGTTCGGAAAGAGGCAAAGCTCCAGAAGCCCGTGTACTACATCAGCCGGGTCCTACGGGATGCCGAGACGCGGTATACGAAGGCTGAGAAGATCGCCTTCGCGCTGCTGACCGCGACCAGGAGACTCCGCCCCTATTTTCAGGCCCATTCTGTCACCCTCTTAACTGATCAACCACTACGACAGATCCTCAGCAACTCCGGGAATGCGGGACGGCTGGTGAAGTGGGCAATAGAACTCGGTGAGTTCGACATCCGCTACCAGCCTCGACCCGCCATCAAGGCCCAGGTGCTCGCGGATTTCCTCGCTGAGTGCACGGTGCAGGAGGCGGAACCTAGACCGCCGGAAACGCCCAGCCTCGACCTTCCGACCTGGACGCTTCACATCGATGGGTCGTCGAACCCCGAGGGTGGAGGAGCCGGGCTGGTCCTTACCAGTCCTGATGGAGTGATAGCCGAGTATGCCTTGAGATTTGGATTTCCAGTGACCAACAACGAGGCGGAGTACGAGGCCCTAGTCACGGGACTCAAACTCACCAGGGAGCTCGGCATCCGGCGTTTGAAGGTCTTCACCGACTCCCAGCTGGTGGTCGGGCAGGTCTGTAGGGTGTTCGAGGCCCGGAGCCCGACCATGCAGAACTACGTCCGGAAGGTGCAAGCACTCATTCCCGATCTCGGCAGTGTCGACATCCAGCAGGTCTCCAGAAGCGAAAATGCTAGGGCCGACAGGTTGTCCCGCTTGGTGAGCGCAGAGGCGCACAACTTGTCGAGGGCAATCTACCTGGAGACCCTGGAGGCCCCGAGCATCGGTGAGGCTGGAGCGGTGATGGCGATTGATCCGGAGCCGTCTTGGATGGACCCGCTCGTCGCCTACCTCGCCGAAGGGATCCTCCCTGAAGACGAAGATCAAGCTCGGCGACTTGTCAAGAAGTCCGCCCACTACGTACTCTATGAAGGGAGGCTGTATCGGACCTCGTTTACCGCCCCCCTCTTAAGGTGCCTCCGCCCCTCGGAGGCGGCCTACGTCCTCGGCGAAGTCCACGAGGGCGTTTGCGGATCGCACTTGGGGGCTAGGTCCTTGGCGCACAAGATCATGAGGCAAGGCTATTATTGGCCTACCTTGTTAGAGGACTCAAAGGATCATGTATGGAAATGCGACGCCTGCCAGCGCCACGCCAATGTCCAGAGAGTCCCTTCTGTCCCCTTGGCACCAATCACCGCACCCTGGCCCATCGCACAGTGGGGAATGGATATCCTCGGACCATTCCCCGTCGCTTCAGCCCAGTGAAAATTCTTGATTGTTGCAATCGACTACTTCACCAAGTGGGTGGAGGCAGAGCCGCTGGCCACTATCACGGAGGCGCAAGTCCGGAAGTTCGTGAAGAAAAACATCATTGTCCGATTTGGGGTACCCCGAGTCCTCATCTCGGATAATGGTCGACAGTTCGACAACAAGCATTTCCGTGATTTCTGCGAGGAGTTCGGGATCGAGCATCGGTTCACATCTGTGTCGCATCTCCAAACCAACGGTGAGGCCGAGGTCACAAATCGGACAATCCTCCAAGGAATTAAGGCGCGAATCGGTCGGACGGGGCAAGCTTGGGTCGAAGAACTCGAGAATGTCCTTTGGGCGTATCGGACCACGCATCGGACCCCTACCGGGGAGACACCTTTCAGCCTAACCTATGGCACGGAAGCGGTTGTTCCCGTGGAGCTCGGACTCCCCTCGCCCCGGGTGGCCGCGCACCGACCCGAGGCCAATTCGGAGCAACTCCGAGGGAACCTGGACCTCTTGGAAGAAGCAAGAGAAATGGCGCAGGTTCGGATGGCGATGTATCAGCGGAGGGTGGCCCGATATTATAGCTCCAAGGTCCGACCGAAACTTTTCAGAATCGGAGATCTGGTGCTAAGGCGAGCCAAAGCATCTCAACCCGCGGAAGGTGGGAAGCTGGCGCCAAATTGGGAAGGCCCGTATAGGGTTCGCTGGGTAAACCGACCTGGCTCCTACCAGTTGGAGGCCCTAGATGGTCGAGAAATTCCAAGGAGCTGGAATTCCGCTAACCTACGGGTTTATTACCAGTAGAAAGACAAAGCCAGAAAGACAGTTCAAAAAATGTATAGTCCTTTTCATTTCAATAATTCCTGGTCACAATGGCGTGTTCGTGTGATTACAAAGAATTCCCAGAGGGGGATTGGGGAGTAAAGAAAGTAAGGAAGAGGTGGGGACTCCGTAGAGTTGAAGATCCGGGATCCCGAACCCTCCACCCGAAGCAGCTGCAATCCCACCGGGCGTGGGTGCTTCTCCCCGGAGGCGCCATCGACGCCTCACGCAAAAGACGAAGAGCCGGCGCGGACGAAGAAGAAGTGGACGAAGAAGGAGTTCACACTGCTCCTAGAGGAACGCCACCTCCAAAGGATATTCCGGCCCTCCCCAAGAGAAGGGGAGGGAAGGAATACAAGGGAGAAGAGCGCGAGGAGGCGCGATCCCGGATGAAGCGTCTGGCGCAAAGCTCAATCGGGAGGGGGGACGGAAAAGAGGGGGGATGTGATCCCGGATGAAACGCCTAGGGCGGAGTTCCACCGGGGAGAATCTCCCCGTTGATCCCAGATGAAACGGCTAGTTGGCGGAAGTCGCGAGGGGCGCGCCTCCCGTTCCTCCGGCAGGAGTTTCCCAGCCACACGCCGGAGAGGAGGTCCACGATCCATGGCAACCTGAATAGCTCCGGCTTGGGAGGCTCCACCGCACCTGCACTTATATTTATAGCCAAACTGTGGCCCCCCGGTCGTTCCGATGCGGGTGGCTCCAATAAAGGCGGGCGCACCGAATCCGGAGCCGTTCCAGCTCTCGAGGCGTATCCTCCCACGATCTCCTAAGCGTCGTTCTCCTTAATTGCATTCTTCATGCAGGACACTCCGGGCGGTGTGTATCCCACGGCCCACGTATCTCCGCTCGCGCCCAGGCCGCATCCGCCTCGAAGAGCGTGCGTATCGCGGCCGCTTAACTGACACTCCTTGCAAGCAGCAACTGGCGATCCGATTTTTCAGGTAACGCCTCAATTAGCATTTAATACCCTTCTGGTGTTCCCTAGGCGACGCTTGGAGAATAGGAGAAACACGATCGTAGCTGGCCACGGAGAAATCCCGTCGAGCGGCAAGCGACAGGCGCGTGGCCAACGAGCGGAATTTCCCGAGGCTCAGCCCTCGGATGCCAGGCTAACCCGATGATCATCCCGGGAGCAGACTAGCCTGAAGCCCCGACCGGTCGCCTCGGCTTGCGCCAGCCTTGGCCGACCAACGAGCGGAATTTCTCGAGGTTCGGCCCTCGGATGCCAGGCTAACCCGATGATCATCCCGGGAGCAGACTAGCCTGAAGCCCCGACCGGTCGCCTCGGCTTGCGCCAGCCTTGGCCGACCAACGAGCGGAATTTCCCGAGGCTCGGCCCTCGGATGCCAGGCTAACCCGATGATCATCCCGGGAGCAGACTAGCCTGAAGCCCCGACCGGTCGCCTCGGCTTGCGCCAGCCTTGGCCGACCAACGAGCGGAATTTTCCGAGGCTCAGCCCTCGGATGCCAGGCTAACCCGATGATCATCCCGGGAGCAGACTAGCCTGAAGCCCCGACCGGTCGCCTCGGCTTGCGCCAGCCTTGGCCGACCAACGAGCGGAATTTTCCGAGGCTCAGCCCTCGGATGCCAGGCTAACCCGATGATCATCCCGGGAGCAGACTAGCCTGAAGCCCCGACCGGTCGCCTCGGCTTGCGCCAGCCTTGGCCGACCAACGAGCGGAATTTTCCGAGGCTCGGCCCTCGGATGCCAGGCTAACCCGATGATCATCCCGGGAGCAGACTAGCCTGAAGCCCCGACCGGTCACCTCGGCTTGCGCCAGCCTTGGCCGACCAACGAGCGGAATTTTCCGAGGCTCGGCCCTCGGATGCCAGGCTAACCCGATGATCATCCCGGGAGCAGACTAGCCTGAAGCCCCGACCGATCGCCTCGGCTTGCGCCAGCCTTGGCCGACCAATGAGCGGAATTCTCCGAGGCTCGGCCCTCGGATGCCAGGCTAACCTGATGACCATCCCGGGGGCAGACTAGCCTGAAGCCCCGACTGGTCGCCTCGGCTTGCGCCAGCCTTGGCCGACCAACGAGCGGAATTTCCTGAGGCCTAACCCTCGGATGCCTGGCCTAGCGCCGGAAGAATTTTCTGAGGCCTAACCCTCGGATGCCTGGCCTAGCGCCGGAAGAATTTCCTGAGGTCTAACCCTCGGATGCCTGGCCTAGTGCCGGAAGAATTTCCTGAGGCCTAATCCTCGGATGCCTGGCCTAGCGCCGGATGAATTTCCTGAGGCCTAACCCTCGGATGCCTGGCCTAGCGCCGGAAGAATTTCCTGAGGCCTAACCCTCGGATGCCTGGCCTGGTGCCGGAAGAATTTCCTGAGGCCTAATCCTCGGATGCCTGGCCTAGCGCCGGATGAATTTCCTGAGGCCTAACCCTCGGATGCCTGGCCTAGCGCCGGAAGAATTTCCTGAGGCCTAACCCTCGGATGCCTGGCCTAGCGCCGGATGAATTTCCTGAGGCCTAACCCTCGGATGCCTGGCCTAGCGCCGGAAGAATTTTCTGAGGCCTAACCCTCGGATGCCTGGCCTAGCGCCGGAAGAATTTCCTGAGGCCTAACCCTCGGATGCCTGGCCTAGCGCCGGATGAATTTCCTGAGGCCTAACCCTCGGATGCCTGGCCTAGCGCCGGAGGAACTTCAAGAGTCAGGAGTCGGCGAGGCGCTACCGAGAGTTAAAAAGAGGAAGGATGAAAGTGAAATGAGGAAACACTCTATTTGCATTAACTTTCGTTGCACCAGGGCCGAGACCCATACAACATGGCAAAACGCCAACATACAAAGAAAAGAACAAAGAAAAGTACAGAGGGTCAGCTTGGAGGAACCCCTGGGTCGGGAACGGCGAGCACACCCGCAAGGGGTAGGGAGACAGTTGGAGAATCAGCAGGCAATGGCATCGAAGGGGAGTCGAGGAGGGAGACCCCACTCAGGTCAATTTCGGGGTATCTAGCGGACACCCTCGCCAGGCCTTCGTCGAATCCTAAGACAAAGGAGTCGGACCCCGCGTCCGACATGTCACGGATGAACTCGGCGGACTGACGATAGGCCTGTACCGCCTGACGCCCGATTTCCGCGCTCTTCTCGGCCAGCGCCGCCTCCGCTCGCTCCGTAATCTGAGCTTTCGCCTCCATGACCTTCGCCACAATCCGGTCGTCCGCCTCGGAGGAGACCCTCAGCAGATCGGTCCGAGCCTCCATGTGCTTCGTCTCGGCAGCAACGCGAGCAGCCTCAGCCTCCTCCAGGCGCGAATGAAGCTCCTGGTTGCTCGCGCGGGACTCCTCCAAGGCCGATTCCAATTCGGCCAGCTTGGCTTCAAGAGATCGGGCTCGGTTGCGGGCGTTGTCGGCTGACTGCTGGGCCTTCTCCCACCTCTCCCGGAAGTCGGCAGCCTTCCGGGACTGCTCTTCGGCCCGCTCCTCCGCCTTCCTGATCTCGCCTTCGAGACCCGAGGCAACCTTGAGTTGCTCCTGAGTCTCCAACAGTTGCCTCTCGAGGGCGGCGAAGCCGAGTACCCGCTCTTCGGCCACCTGGAGCCTCGTCTCGAGGTCCCTGGTCGTCCTCCCCGCCGCAGCCTAGCCTCCCTCCTCTACAGCTTTCAGTCGGCTCTCGGCCCTCGCCAGAAGCCTCGCCTGTTCCTCGTGGCTCTCCTCCAGACGGATCATGTACTGGGCGAGCTAAGAGATAGGAAAAATGAGGGCGTCAAGCGGGGATCAATAGAGCCTATAAATGACGAAAGCGGCCAGAAGAACACTCACCGACATGAGACAGACGCAGCTGGCAGCTCCGACGTCAGGGATCCCCATCTGCCGGACCCGCCTACGGTCACTCTCCAGCAGCACCGTCTCGATGAGGTTTCGGGCGCCGGCGAAAGTGAAGGCTGACCTCGACTTCGCCCCGGAGCTGGACGGTGGTTCTGCGGCCTTACCCTTACCCATTGCTTGGGGGAGAGTCATGCTGACCGTGCTCGGGGCGGGGGCCTTTCCAGAAATCGACAGGGTCCCGCTCGGCCGGGGCCTCGGCGCGCTCCTTCTCGTATCATCCGAAGCCGACCGAGTCGAAGGCCGGGCTGGGGACCGATCGCGTTCGACCCGGCCGTCTCGGGCGCGCCCGGGTGACGCCTCCGGAAAAGCGGTAGTCTCATCACCGGAGGGCTGATACGGCGTCAACTGTCGGTCCGAGCCCGCGGCGTCCCCCTGATTGGTGGGTCCGGACCCGTCTGTCGGCGTCGGAGTCGCCTGCTGGCGGAACTTCTTCACCGGTGGGACCCCGCTCGGAGGAGTCCGTTTCTTCCTCCGGACCGCTTCCAGTAGGGACGCCCTACTGACAGCCATCGCCTTGTCCGACCGCATGACGTCGTCGATTTCTGCAAAAAGGACGAGATGGTCGGAGACTGAGAAACTGATGGAAAGAAGAAACGAAAGAGGAGAAAAGAGCTAAAAAAGAAGTGGTGGCGGGCTCACGGTCGGCGGGGACCGAGCTCAGACCGACGTTCACCAAGGCATCCTCGGAAATAAGGCGGGCCACCGGGGGAAGCCGGCCCTCGGCAACCAGCCCCCTCAAGACGGCAACGCCATCGGACTCCTCCCTCGACAACCTCGATAAGCCGATCGGGGACTTCATCGGCGTCTCCCAGGTTGTCCTGATTCCCCAAGAGGGATCTACGTCAATGAAAAAGAAACGCTCCTTCCAGCCGTGAATGGAGGAAGGAGCATCCTTGACGAGGCCGCACCCTCGCCGCGCCGCGAAGCACCACCACCCTCTGTCCCGGGGGTGGCCGTTCAGGCCGTAGCATTCCCAAAAGACATTCAGGGTGGCGGAAACCTCATGCATGCGGCAGAGAACCTGGAAGGCCGTCAGGGTGCGCCATGAGTTCGGCACCAGTTGCGTCGGCGCCACTCTTAAACCCCGAAGCACCTGCACGACTAAGTCCGAGGGGGAAAAGCGGAACCCAGCCCGAAGGATGTCCTCATTGATGGCGACCTTCCCTGGAGGAGGATGGGACATCCTCTCCTCAGGCCCCGGGAGCGTAATGTTGCAGGCTTCGGGAAGGTGGTACCGGGCCACGAACCTATCTAGGTCTTCAGGGACCAGCTCCGACTGAATGCGGTCCGCCCTTACTTCGTCCATCCCTAATGGCCAGTGAACCTACGGTCAGGACGGGGTCAAGAGGGGGGAAGGCACCGGAACGACTGGAGTACACTAACACGAAAGGAGAAAGTACGGAGAGCCCTAAATTGAAGAATGGGGCAACTCACCGGAAAGGAAGGAAGAACGGCTCCGAGAGCGTCAAAGGAGGAGCGAACGAACAGTTCGGCGGCAACGGCAGCGGCACAAGGGAGAAACTTGAAGATGCCTGTGAAGAGAAAGGCGGACGGGGGAGGGCCCCCGGTTAAATAGGCGGAAAGGCGGGTGACGCCTCGGTGACGCCAGAGGACGCCTGGCTGCCGAAAGTTTGTTCGCGCCCCAAAGGCGAATCGACGCCATTAAGGAAGGATGTCCGCCGAAATCCGCAGACCGCCAGATCAGCGACAACTGCCATGCGCCATAAAGAAGGCGGGAAGCTCGGAGCGTGCGTGCCTTTCCGAGGGATGGCGGCAATCTCGAAGCATCACTCCCTTCACCCGTTCCCCTCCTGGTTCCAGGCTCGGGAGTGGGGGGCTACTGTTACGGGGGAACTTAGCCACCATGCCCCACGTGACCGGCACGCGCGCCCAGGAAGACTACGGCTGCCCCTTGATCCAGCAATCCGACCTCGGGTCGGATATCTTCGGCTCCGCAGCCCGACCCCGAGTCGGCTGCCCCTTGATCCAGCAATCCGACCTCGGGTCGGATATCTTCGGCTCCGCAGCCCGACCCCGAGTCGGCTGCCCCTTGATCCAGCAATCCGACCTCGGGTCGGATATCTTCGGCTCCGCAGCCCGACCCCGAGTCGGCTACCCCTTGATCCAGCAATCCGACCTCGGGTCGGATATCTTCGGCTCCGCAGCCCGACCCCAAGTCGGCTGCCCCTTGATCCAGCAATCCGACCTCGGGTCGGATATCTTCGGCTCCGCAGCCCGACCCCGAGTCGGCTGCCCCTTGATCCAGCAATCCGACCCCGAGTCGGCAATCTCTCGACAACAACAGACTGTTCCTCTGAGGCACGCCGCGGCCCCCTGCTCCACTACTCCCTGCAACGGCCGTATCCGGCGCTGCCCCACGATCCCCTGTAACAGCCGTACAAAGCGGAGCTCCACTATGCCCTGCCATGGCTGTACCCAGCGCTGCCCCACGACGCCCTGTAACGGCCATGTCAGTGACAGCCCCATCGTGCCACACGATGACGAATCTCCGGAAAAACCCCCAGCCTGATATATATGAGGCTGGGGGGAAGGGGGAGGGTAAGATATCTGTTGCGGGGACGGACACTTTGGCCGGAGCCTCACGCAACAGTTAGCCCACATTAAGCTAGCAGAGAAAGAGGACTGCGTTCCTCCCGAGGTATTGTCCGCTTTGGGCGCTCCGGCCCGCGCGTCCAGCGCAGACGGGGGAAGACTGGTGCCCTCACGGTTTTGTCCCACAAAAGGGCCCTCGAGAGGAAAGAATTTCCACCCCCCATTTAAGGCACAGAACCTTTCCGCTACTAGCCGATGTGGGACTAAATTCGGGTGCACCCCCCCCACAACATAGCCCCCCTAGCGGGAAGGTTCCTGTAGCGCCTCCCAGTCCTAGGGGGTAGTCTGCGGCAAGGGGCGCGGCCCTCCTTCTAGCGCCAATCTGTTGCGGGGACGGACGCTTTGGCCGGAGCCTCACGCAACAGTTAGCCCACATTAAGCTAGCAGAGAAAGAGGACTGCGTTCCTCCCGAGGTATTGTCCGCTTTGGGCGCTCCGGCCCGCGCGTCCAGCGCAGACGGGGGGAGACTGGTGCCCTCACGGTTTTGTCCCACAAAAGGGCCCTCGAGAGGAAAGGATTTCCACCCCCCATTTAAGGCACAGAACCTTTCCGCTACTAGCCGATGTGGGACTAAATTCGGGTGCACCCCCCCCCCCCACAACAGAAGGAAATTAGGCATATGTGATCCTTTTTATTGAAGAAATATAAAAGGGAGCTAGTAGTCTCATGATACATTCCTCTAACTTCTAAAATCCCATGAAACATGAGTCAAATTTGTTATCTAGATATTCCTTACTCATGTATCATTATCCCAGAGAGAATTTATAAGGTTTGGAAGCAAGAAAAATTTTTAGAAGCAAAAAGGAAGAGAAAAGAAAATTTCTGCACTTGGGTCGACCCAACCCAGAACATGGGTCGACCCAACGTTGAGTCGATCCAAGAAAAATCTTGAGTCGACCCAACGTCGGGACCCCACTGATAAAAGGGGACCCGAAAGCTTATCTAGGGCACTGTTTGCCCTTTGTCTTCTTCCGAAAAACCTTTTCCCCACTCTCAAATCTTCTCCAATCATCTCCAAACAGTAGATTTCCTTGAGATCTTAGAGAAATGGGACCCAAAAGAGCCGTAGCCAAGAGATCCGGAAGAGTAACTCGGATCCAACGGGAAGGAAAGGCAACCTACCGAGCCTTCTCCCGTGTCTCCACGACGTGAGGCACGTGCGGAGGCCCCTCCTCCTCCTTCCCCCTCAGTGATACTTGCAAGATTTGCGGGGAGGCCGGTTACAACGGGGAGAAGGATCCATTCCGAGTTCTTCAATCAAGAACTCCTCTTGAAAGGCTCTAATAGTAGTCTTTTAGGTGACCCTTGATAGCATAGACTGGAAGTCATCGTACTCGGTAGGGCCGAAACGCCGACAAATTGCTGCAGAAAAATCCTCCCAACCGTTGAAAGGTCGGGCTCGGTCGGCGGTTTGAAACCATCGCAGGGCGGTCTCTTCTAAGTGAAAAGATGAGATCAATACCTTTTGGTCCTCCGCTGTGCCATGGTAGTGAAAGAACCGCTCAGCTCGATACACCCAATCGAGAGGATCGCCATCTTTAAACTTGGAAAATTTCAGCCTAAGAGTCAGTCCGCGATTTCCTCCCTCTCGATCTCCATTACGGCCCCGATCTCGTTCATCTCCTCGGCGTGGGTACTCCCCCACACGCTGGTTCCTCATCTGAAAATTCTGGATGGGATCATCCTCCATATCCGACCCGTCGTCGATGCCAATCAGGCTCATCCCCCGAGCCCTAGCGCGTGCGCCAATCGGTATGAGCTTGGGTCGAGGTCTAGGTCGATCTTCTCCTTGGTCCAGCTGCATCTCCTCTGGTGGGTTGGAAAGGAGAGGCTCACGAGGAGGGGGTCCCCTCCGTCTTGGTCGTCCATGGGTAGGGGCCGGAGATTCCACCCGGGTCCGACGCGGAGCTCCCCCTGGTGGAGTTTCTTGCCGCTGATTTAGCAATAGTTGCAACATCATCTCGATATGGTGTTGCGTGGTATCCATCTTCTCCATCAATTGTTGTTGGCTCTGCTGCATAGTTGTTTGATTCCCACGCAAGAATTCCAAGAGACGGTCGGTGGAATCAAGATCGGGTCTCAGGTCCGCCGAGGCCGCGGGTGATCGCGAGCCTTCTTGATGTGGGTCGACGCCCCTGGAAGATGCCACTTCTTGCTGCTTTGAGGTTGTAGAGCGGATGTTCACCATCTTCCAAGGCCAAGGATTGAACTACTCTGATACCAAATTGATGCGATCCGACAGAATTTGATCCGTATCTCAAGATTCTTGACTCTTCTTGATTTCTGGAAGGGTGGTTTCGACTTGATTGCGGACATAATTTCTGAAGATCCGTCCGTTAGATCGATCTCAATTTTGGATATATTGTAGATCTCCGCGTTAGCTTTCCATCGGTAGGTCGTGGGTCTAGAAAGGACATCGAGATCTTGAGATATCAGCCTCCGACTAATGACTGCATAGGAAAGGATGGGCTGATAATCCGACGTGATGGAGTTGTTTGTAGAGGCTGGAAGGGATCAAGGAGGAGAGGAAGAAGAGGGAGAAGGTGGCTGGCCTCTCGGGACAGAGGTGGTGCAGCCGGATGAAGGAGGGGGCGGCGGCCTTGGACGGCGGCCTAGGGAGAGGGGGAAGGCGTCGCAAGAAGGGAAGAGAGCTAGGGCGGCGGCCTTGGACGGCGGCCTATGCTGAAATAAAATTAACATCAAGGACTCAAAAGCAAAAATAACCAAATGATTAAGTCCGAGGCGGTCTAGTGGATCCAACCGCATCACTATTAGACTAGTCAATTGGGTTTATATAATTGGGTTAATTTAGTGGACCAATTTTGGTAAGGGATTAGTTGATGTAAGGGTCCAAATTTAATCAGTGTCAATTGATTGATTTGATCAACTGATTACTTGATTTGGTCAAGATGTAGGATCTATATAAAGACCACCCCTCTCATGTATGAGGCAATTGATGATTGAATAAAAAACTGATAAGTGCTAAATAATGCATAAATTAATATCTTATTCATAGCACTTATCATTATTTTAATTCACATATTTTGTAAATTCAACTAAAAAAATGTGTTACCTTCATCATTGCATTTTAATAAATTATTAAAGGTAATTCGAGTTTTACCTATTTATTTACTGATTAAGCTTAATGTATACAGGTCGAGTCAAGCTTAATTAGGTAAAGCCTAAACTGACACTGCATCATTTCACAATTTCATATCCTCCGGAGTCGACTCCAAGAACTCTTCTTCAAAACCCAGTGCTTCCCATTAATTCCTGACTTTTCACAAGTTCACCTAAATTTCTTCCCAATCGTTCCAACTCTTTTTTCACGTGATCCAATTCTCCTATTTTAGTCTCAAAAACAATCAAATCCCTTCAATTATTTGTCTCTCAGATCTCAAACATACCATCTATAGTTGCACGGATCCCAAAGCTTTATCTCTTCTCAGCCGTGAGCTTCATCCAAACATCCCCTGCTTCAAAATCAGTTCGAATCTAGCATCACTTCACTGTTCGCGTAGGATCTAGCTCCATCCTCCCACGGATAAACCTAGCATCCAAACCGTTCATCTCATGTCCCTTCACCGCATAAATCCGCATCACCCAAAGCATCTTCCTCCCAGCTTCTCCTGCTAGATCCCCTCCACGGATTGCGTCTCAATCAAACTCCCAAACATGGATCTTAGCTCCCCTTCTATCTCGGTCCCACGCTTATCCTCCCATTCGCGATGACCTTCAACCACCCACGGATAACTCCCAGCCGAGATCCTCTCAACATCTTCCTTCTCCCACGTCTCTGTATTCATCCTCATCCTTCCCAGCATCTTCCTAACCTCCCAACTCCACGCTCCCAAGTTCATTTCCTCTTTCGAGTCCTTCTCAAACCGAATCTAGATTAGAACAAAAGCATCCCCTGTTTCTCCGTGACATCCTCCACGTCCTCTTCCGGCTTGATCCCATGGAATCTCCCAACATCCAAGCTCATCCCCTGCTCACAGCTCGCTCCCAGCCATATCATCCCTTCGAAATCCTCTCAAACATCCGCATTTGAAGCAGCAGCAGCTTTCCGGATCAACTCCATCCAGCAGCGTCGAACTCCCCTGCTTCGGAACAGAGCCGTAACCCCATCCGGATTCATCCCATCCACTTCCTCTGTGATCCATTCGCATCCCAGCTGCCAGCTGCGTCCAAGATCTTCTCCACGTCTTCGCCATCCCCTGCAGCCAAGGATCAAACCGACTTCAGTCCACGGATCAAGCTTCCCAGCTCATCTTCTTCCCAACTCCCGGATCAGCTCCAACTTTATCCCGCGTCCGCCGCTTCTCCGCCCTTATCTTCCCACTCGAAAGATCTTATCCAGGGGAGGAGAGAGGGCTAGTGAAGGTTATAAAAGGAGGAGTAAACGGATTCCATGGCAAGCTTTTCTGAGGCTGAGTTCTCACAGAGGTAAAAGAAGGGAGAGAATACTTTGGGCATTTCAGGAATAACTTCCCATATGAAGAAATGATAAAGTAGCCGCTCTCAGGAGAATCGCAAGAGGAAGAGAAGAAAGAGATGGGAGCCTGCTGCTGTGCTGCTGCTGCTGCCGTCCACCACTGCATGGAAGCCTAAGCTCTTCTCCAGGGCTGGATGCAGCCCTAACAAAAGGACACGGATTTTATATATTTAATTTTATATTCTTGGAGTTGTATGAATCCTCTTACTCTTAAATAAATATATTTCTTTCATCTCATATTTAATCTCTGTGACTTTAAATATGATGTTCGTACAACTATTTTTCATGATCACTGAGTAAGTATAAAGATAATCCATGCTTAAGGAAGATGCAGTGTCCTGCCACTTTATTTTAGGGTAGACATTTCATACCTACTGAAGATGGATTTTCCTAAAATTACTTTAGTGAATTTTTTATTTGAATGCTTATTAGGCTTGTAACCAATTTGCATGTTAATCCAAGAACGAATTAAAATACAAATAATCCTTGTTCCGATATTAGTGGTGAATTTCTTGCCCTAGGTTCTCTCAACTGATATCCTTATTAATTACATTTTTCTTAAATTATTTAGTTCAATAGTCTTCCAAAACTTTCTTTTAAAATATTTTTTTTAAGCAAACAACTGTACCCCAATCCCTGTGGATCGATATCCGTAATCACTATCCTATCAGATACGTGCTATTGCGTGGTCTTTAAAGTTGACTATCAAAAACCCTAGCCTCCTTCTTGTTCTTTTTCTTCCTCCTTCTCTCCCTCTCTTCTTCATGCATCTCTATAACCTCTTCTTCCTTCTCTCTTCCTTGTTCTTCCTCCTCCTCTTTCTCTGCAGTTGTGCTACATCATTGAGATATCGCAGTATCCTTTAAACAGCTTGCCAATGGGATTGTAGCAGGCAGTGCATGTAGCGGCACTCCAAGTTGACAGAGAAGGCTATGTCGGGCTGAGTAAAAGATAAGTATTGTGGGCCGCCAATGATGCTGCGGTACAAAGAGGGGTCTAAAATAATCGCTGTCATGGGCAGACAAAGAACATGAAGTCGCCATAGTAGAAGAACATGGCTTGGCTCCGTCCATCTTGCATCGACGAAGCAAATCGCCAATGTACTTCCGTTGGGATAAGTACATGCCAGTTGAGTGTTGTAACACCTCGATGCCCAAGAAGAAACTCAAGTCCCCAAGGTCTTTGATAGCAAAGACACGTTGTAAAGAAGAGATAAGGGAAGTAATCATGGATGAACGTGAACCAGTAATAATAATGTCATCCATGTAAATGAGAACATAAAAAACTCCACACTTTCTTTTAAGAATGAATAGAGAAGTGTCGGCTTTAGAACCACGAAAGCCAAGCCGAAGTAAATAATCACTTAGGTGAGAGAACCATGCTCGCGGCGCTTGTTTGAGCCCATAAAGCGACTTATGTAGCCGGCAAATGTGATTTGGGAATTGAGGATGGTGGAATTCTGAAGGTTGTTGCATATAGACTTCCTCCAATAGATGACCATGTAAAAAGGCCTTTGAATGTCAATTTGGAGAATATGCCAATTGAGGGATACGACGAGAGATAGAACCAGCCGTATAGTGGCCGGCTTGATGACTAGACTAAAAGTTTCTGAAAAATCCATACCCTCTTGTTGATGAAATCCCTTAGCAACAAGGCGTGCTTTGTAGCGATTGATGGATCCATCGGCATTGCGCTTCATTTTAAATACCCATTTGCAACCAACTACATTGCGGGAGGCATTAGATGGAACCAAAGACCAAGTTCCATTTTTCAATAGAGCATCAAATTTAGAGTTCAAGGCAACCCTCCATTTAGGATCTTTGACAGCCTCAGTATAGCATGTAGGCTCAGAATCATCCGCGGAGGCAGAGGCAAGTAAATGGAGGGCTAGGTGCATGCGGCATGTTGGGCTCGGCTGAATGGAGGTCCATGTCGGTTGATGTAGTAGTGACAGGTGGGCTCGACATGCTATGCTTGGCTATATTAGTAGCTGGAACAAAAGCTGAAACACTTGGAGGTAGAGTATTAGTTGAATCATAGTCATGTGTTGGTATAGAAGAGGGTTGCACATTTGAATCGGCATGAGGTGTAGGTTGTGGTGATAGAGACAGAGAAGGTAGAATAGTAGAAGAAAGATTTGTGTGGGTACACGAGGGAGGATTCTGAGTACACTAAGGAAATAAATGTTCATTGAATATTGCATGCTTTGAAATGTACATACGACAGGATTGGAGATCAAGGCATTTGTAACCTTGAAGTTGGGTGTTGTATCCAAGAAATAAACATGTTTTAGATCGATATTCAAGTTTATGTTTATTGTAGGGACGAAGATACGGCCAACATGCACACCCAAAAACACGTAAAAAGGAATAATCCAGTTGTTTATGAAAAAGAAGTTCGTAGGGAGATTTTTGATTTAAAATAGGAGTTGGTAGACAATTGATAACATAGATGGCAGTTAAGAAGGCGTCCTCCCACTATTTCAGGGGTAGGGAAGCCTGGGCTAGGAGAGCAAGGACCATCTCGACTATGTGACGGTGTCTGTGTTCGACAGATCCCATTTGTTGATGGGTATGTGGACAAGCAAGGCGGTGATTTATACCGCATGACTTAAAATATGTATATAGGCGATGATATTCACCACCCTAGTCAGATTGTATAGCTTTAATTTTTGTAGAGAATTGACGTTCAACAAAATTCTGAAAGTTATAAAAAATAGATTCAACATCAGATTTCAATTTTAAAGAAAAAAGCCAAATAAACTTAGAATAGTCGTCAACAAAACTGACATAATATCTAGAGCCATATACAGAGAGTTCTGAGGAGGGTACCCAAACATCAGTGTATATTAGATCTAATGGAGCAACAGAATTATTATGAGAACTTAAAAAGGGAAGACAATGACTCTTCGCTAGTTGATAATCTGAGCAGACGAGGGGTTGCTTATTGTTAGATACGGAAAGATCGGAGGTAGAGAAAACACGACTGACCACAGGGAAAGAAACATGCCTAAGGCGACGATGCCAATTAGATAGGCTGACACGGATGTCGACACAAGCCCATTCATTAGAGGACCTTGGCGGAAGAGACATAGAGTAGAGACCGTCATGTAGAGGGTCGCGGTGTAGGATATTTCCCAAGTAGTCCTTTATGACAAAGTAGGAGCCATGAAATTCAAAAAAACAATTATTGTCAGTGGCAAAACATTAGATAGATAATAAATTCTTTTGAATTTCATGGATAAGAAGGGCGTTATTAAGGCAAAATGAATTTTTTGAATTTGAAACAGTGGAATTGCTGACTCGAGAAATGCGCAAACCTGTTCCATTGCCCACTTGGATTTGATCCGAACCGGAGTGCTCATCGCTCCTAATGTTTAGATTGTTCATGTTAGCAATAAGATGGTGGGTAACACTAGTGTCGGGGTGCCAGTCATCATCAAAGGATTGTGGCTCTGCAGCTAGAAGAGCCTGAGGATTGAGATGATATGCAGTAGTTTGTGGTACATTGTTGGAGACCTGTAGGGATGGATCAAAACTTCTATAGCAGGTTAGTGCACTATGTCTAGATTTATTACAAATGTGATGTGTGGCCCAAAGAGTTTGTTGCTGGTAATGTCCTTCATTAAAGCGACCTGAGCCTCTACCATGTCTACAGTTTTGGAACGAGTTCCCTCGAGTACCACCTTTTTGTCCCCGAGACTATTGATTGTTGCGAGTCGCAATATTTGCCGATGCTGGAAAAATAGTAGATGCCGCAGCAGGAGAGTTATTTGCGGCTAATCTGGATTCATGGGTTAGAAGATGACAATATATTTCAAGAGACAAAGGGTCCAGACGAGTAGAAATCAATGTAACAAATGGATCATAATCGGATCCGAGTCCTGCCAATAAATAACTTTGGATATCATCATTCGTCATAGAATGCCCGGCAGAGGCAAGTTCATCAGTCAGTTTCTTAAGAGATTCAAAATATTCGGTAATAGTGGTGTTATCTTTCTTGAGACTCGCCAATTGCATACAGAGTTGTACGACTTGTGCGTGGGAGTGAGCCGCAAAGCTCCGCTCGAGAGCACTCCAAACAGCATGTGAAGTGCCATAGCCTACCACTTGGCAAGGACAACTTTGGAAAATGTCACCATCAGCGTACTGAGGATCATTTGATTTTGCTTACGCGATTGATGGTATGTTGGATTAGGAATGGTAGTACTTACTTGGAACTCTTAGAGAAATTCATGAATTTCATCCAACATATGCCTCCAATACATAGAGTTTGTATGTCATGTCTTTACATGTTGACTTAACAAATTTTCTAGACTTTTCCCTTCACAAAATATGATGCTATATGGCACCTTTTACTAAGGATCAAATAATCAATTCGGGAATGACTTTTTGACTTCCTTGCACCTCCACTTCTTTTGAGACTCGTCTTTCTCATCTCAACTTCTTGGATTTATCACCATGCACTTTCTGCTATGCTACCATGGCTTCCTTGGCATTCGTATACTTGTCATCAGCATGGTACAGAAGCTTGGCAAAATCTTTTGGGAATCTTTGCTCTAAGGAAAATAAAAATCAAGAGGGTCTGAGACCACTTTTAAGCATGGACATGGCGACTGAATGATTCAGGTCATGGATCTCTAATATTGCTACATTGAATCGATTGATGTAGTCCTTGAGGGATTCTCTTTTTCTTTGCTTGATAGCAAATATGCTTTCCGAGCCTCTTCTTTGTCTCCTGTTGATGAAATGATCGACAAATTGTTGGCTGAGCTACTCAAAAGAATGGATCGAGCCTGACCAAAGGCTAGAGTACCCTAGTCGAGCAAACCTTCTCAAAATGGCAGGAAAAGCTTGGTAGAGGGTGGCAGCATTGCACTTTGGAGCATCATGAAAGCTTTGAAGTCCTTTAGATGGTCCAAGGAATCTGAGGCGCCATAATATGTCTTAAGTTAAGGCATCTTAAACCTCTAGGGAAGCTTCTCCTCCATCATCTCAAGTCGAATGGGGGCTCGATGGTGATATCAATGTCATCTCCGAGCTCTAGATTTTTTCCCTTCAAAGCTTTGATTCTTTGATTCATCTCCTCTATCTTCCAATCGAGGTCTGAATCTCTTCAAGGGACTCACTTGGGTTGGCTATGAGATGATCGACCCAAGGTTAAGTCTTCTTCAGAATTGGATCTCAAAGGGTTTCATCTCCAATCTCACCTTGGACTCTATGGGCGAGAATGCCAGCTTTGCTAGGCTAATCCTTCATGGTGGCTTAGCTCATTCGGCTACTACTCATTCGCAGTCGCTTGCTTCAAGTTCTAAATGGATGTTACGATAGCTTAAACATGCTGCATGAGCAGTTGTACTATTTGGCCTTAATAGTTGGTGCTAGTTGAGGGCTTTGTATGAGAAGAGCTTTCTGGAGAGTTTGTTGAGAGGTGTTAGACTTTAGATGACCCTTTTGTTAAGCGACAACAGTAGTGTATGTTAGATGTATGCCCTAAAAGCCAATCTGACTGACACATAATTTATTCTAGAACATAATTTTGTACTTGACTTTATTATTATTGAATAATAAATGAGCATCTTTTTTATTCATATTGTATATGTATCTATGAATCGTCCAATGAATTAATAAGATGATGATACATATTCTCAAGAGTTAAGAATTTGAGCCATGTATCATTGGTGATTAATTTCTAAATGCTCTTGATCGATGGATCATCACGAGGATGGTAATTGATCTGATGAAATTAGTGCACAGATCAATATCCTTTTGGATGGACGAGTCTTGAGTCCATAGTGTAGGAACACTAGAGTGATAGTGCAGGTGCTTGCTAGAGAACAAGAGTACTGAGCATGACCAAAGCAAGAAGTCACTTGGATGTCTATCCACTCGTCAGTGACTTACTTGATGTTGCAGTAGTATGATTGGTCCTTTGACCTCCGGTGCTTCGGCTATTCACAGTGGGGTTGTTGTAATTTGACTGTACATATATATGATCTCTAGCCATATGGGTCCTTGTGGTGAAGATTAGCTGCAGTAGGTTCACTGTAGGAGTAGGATATGCACCTATATGGAATCTATCGATCTTGATAGATAAGGAGTGATCCTATATGATTTATGAGACTGAGTTCGTAACACCATGGCCAGTGAAGTATGTAAAGTGAGAAAGGAGTTTTCCACTCTCAAACTAAAGTCAAATAAATCTTGACATATGACAGACGATGGAGTTTGACGAGTTATCCATGACCTCTGTCTTATAGGGACCCACGATAGAGGATTGTATCATACGATAACTGCACCTAGAGGTTCACTTATTCCATCCAGCTCCGTTGTCACTACATGCTGCTAGGTGTCACTAGTGGATGGTGAGACTCATAGAAATTATCTTGATGGTCAATGATCCCTGGTGAGATGAGTTAGAATTGTTCTAACCCATTGGAAGGAGTTTTCAATGATGTTGTGATCAAGATTACAATATATCTCACTACCAGATAGAATAGAACCTATAGAGTCACACATATTAGAGGTATTGACCGATCCGATGGTTGAATTGTGATTTGAAATCATAATAGATTTGATTATCAATTTGATTGATAATTGGTTTAACCTACTAAGAGTTAGTGAGTTGAAGAAGGAATAATTGCAATTAGATTGTAATTTGATTGAATCAATTAGACTTAATTAATTAGGCTTGATCTTATTAGATAAGGTTCAAGAGTCCTACTTGGAGTAGGACTCCTAGAGTTCTAATTAGATTAGGACTACAAGTTATTAGAGTCCTACTTGGAGTAGGATTCCTAAAGTCCTAATTAGGTTAGGACTAAAATTATATGAATCCTAATTGAATGAGGACTCCTAGAGTTTTAATTAATTTTGATCTAATAGATAAGGATGATTCCTTATTAGATAAGGATTAGTCATAATTTAAAGGAATCTTAATTAAAGTAGGATTGGGCTACCTAGTTCTCTTTAGAAGAGGATTCACGCATAAAATAAAAGGAGGGGCGTACGCCCCTCATTATTTATTTTTATTTTCGGATTTTTTTGGGGGTGTGCATGAGAGGAAACCCCAGGGGCTTTGGGGTTACATCTGGACCGCAAGAAAAGAAAAGGGCCGGCGGCTCTCTTTTTCTTTCTCTTGGTGCGTGCGGCCTTCCTTCCCTTCTCTTGGGCGTGACCTCCTCTTCTTCCCTCTCTCCTTCTTCTTCCTCTCAAGAGCAATCAAGAGTTGATTATTCAAGAGGATTTTAGCCATCAAAAGCAATCTCTGCAAGGGAGCTAGCATTCCGATGAGATCTAGATGCTTGGATCGATTTTCTTTCTCATGTGGATATCTGTAGAAGCCGGATACATGTGCGGCTTCAAGCGAGCCTTTTAAGATAACCACGATCCTCAGATTATGGTGAATATCTATCCGTACAAGGTGAAGATCGCATTTTTCTTATCTAAAATAATTAATTCTAATCTATCTACGAACGGTTTTAAAATATGTTCATGCGATGAACGGATCCGTGCATGCTTCTTCCGCTGTGGATTTTGATTTTCTACGGCATGCATGGTTTCCCAATAGTGTCTTGGTGAGCCTTTCGTGACTTCATGACTGTGGATTTCTCAATCTCTCAAATCTCCAAAAAGGATCAATACCCCTCCTCTAGAGCTGATCTGTTACTCTTGAAATCTGGCTCGACACTTGGCTTCGAGATCAACGTAGCTTTTGATCAAATCAGTGAGGTCGGCTTAAGCTTGTTGCTGATCTCCAAGCTTGAGAAAGTAGAGCTTGATAGGAATGGCCATGCTCGGATGTGCATTTCGATGCCGAACCTAATTTGAAATAAGAAAAAATAAGTTTACTTGCTGGAGTATGTCCGATGAGGGACCTCTTCGATGTTTAAGTCAGATAAAGATCTAGATCTGAAAGAGTCATAGATCAAACCTCTGAAGCATACCTGGAGGTCTCCTTGATAGTCTTATTGAGCTCACCGCCCGATTGAGAGTTTGTTGGGAGTTCGTTGGAGGAGGATCTCAACTAACCTTAGATCTGAACTGGCTCCCAATCTTAACAACTAAGGCCCTCTTTTGGGGAGCTTTTGGAGGGCCAAAAAGCACATTCTGGCCCTCCAAAAATACTTTTAGATAAAAAATAGTATTTGGTAAAATTTTTTGAAAGCTATTTCAGCTTTTTCGGGAAGCTGAAAATAGCTTTTGGAGAGAAGCTCCAATTTGGAGCTTTCCGAAAACGCTGTTTTCAGCTTTGTCGGAAAGTTGTATTTTTGACCAAAATACCCCCATTTTAAAAAAATTCCTCCCAAAAAACTCTCTCTCACCGTCTGTTCCTCTCCCACCCAACCCCACTCCCTCTCCCCCGCCGTCGCACCCTCTCCCTCTCCCCCGCCCCCACGGTGGAGAGGTGTCGAAGAAGAGGAAGATGGGTGGTCTTTGCCTTCCCGCGGCCGCCGCCGACTACGATGTCCCCATCACGGAAAAGGGAGGTGCCGAAGAAGAAGGAGGTCCCACAGTGGGGAGGTGCCGAAGAAGGGGGCGCCCTCTCCCTTCCTGCAGCCGCCGGCGGTCACGACCCACCCCCCTCCCGCATCCGCCATGGCCCGGCCCCTTTCCGGCGCCGTCGGTCTCGCGGGAGGAGAGCACTTCCTAGGGGCCAACCGCGGCCGCCGAGACTGCCGCAGGCGCTGCCAGCCACAGCCCAGCCCCCTCCCGCAGCTGCTGAGGCCTGGCCCCCTTTCGGCGCCGCTGGCCGCGCGGAAGGAGAAGAAAGGAGAACGGGGGAGTGGAAGGAAGGAGAAGAAGAGAAGGAAAAAAGAAAAGAAAAAGAAAAGGAAAAAAAGAAGAAGAAAAGGAAAGAAAAAAAAGAGAAGAAAAAGAAAAGAAAAAAAGAATAAATAAATAAATAAATGCATAAATAAATATTTATATAAATGAATGAATAAATAAATAAGATAATAAATAAATATATTTCAATGAATAAAATAATAAATAAATAAATTTACATTATTAATTATTTATAATAATAATTATGATATTTTATACTTTTTTTATTATACTATAAATATAATATTATAATATATTATATCATAATACATTAATATGTTATGTTAAATAATTTAATATTATGTTATATTATGAGAATTAATTTATACTAATAATTATATTATTTTATACCTTTATTATTGTATTATACTATAAATATTATATATATTACATTATATCATAATACATTAATATGTCATTTATGGTAATTTTATTATGCAAAAATATTTTCTCAGTTTATTTACCAAATACATGTTAAAGTGCCACAACACTTTAGAAATATAGTTACCAAGTAGCAAGCAGCTTTTTATAAAAGTTTTATTTCACACAGCTTTACTTCCAACAGCTTTATTTTCAATCGCTCTACTGCCAACAGCTCCTCGGCCTAAGATCGTTAAGTGGTTGACCAAGCTGGTAAGGTCTAATAGGTCTGTTCCCATCGGGTTGGTTATATTCTAATTCAGCTCGATCCAGATGGAGTATTAACTATGTGGTGATCATTTATTGGCGGATTTTGATTTGGGCACAAGAGTTTCAAACCTACATAATGCCTTACATTGAATGCGAACGGGATTGCTCCTTCGTGACCACACGTCCGTTTAATGCGTTCCAATCATTCTTTCTTTTCGCCCAACTACCTTGTGACATCGGATAAATTCGAAAATGCCAATCCACTCACTTTCTTTTCGCCCAACTACCTATTAGAGGATGACGGCTCATGAATAATTGAGTGCAACGGGCATCAACAGTGCAATTTTCGTTCGCTGACAGATTCTCGGATGGAATTGAATGCAACTCTTACGAATGGCGCCAGAGCTACGGTGCTATTTTCACATAAACAAATAAGAACCCACAAATAGTGATGCATGGAGTGGGGATCGATTCAGGAATTCAATGCAATTAGGTGGGGCAGTTGAGCAAGGGCACCGTGGAGGTTACCACGCCTGGTCCTGTTCTCAGATAAGAAGTGCTCTGACAGGCCATCAATTGGCGTGAAAGTTCAGACCGGACCGAGACCGAGTTACTGTAATTGGGGATGGGACCACAATATACATTTATAGGCCAATTAATAGACCTTTTTTTTTTTTTTTTGTGGAACGGACGCGTTTTTAATTTTACATCCGTTATTTATTAAAATAATTCAAAATACTTATATAAAAATAAAAAAATTAAAAAATAATTTTAAATTATTTTTTAATATAGTTTTAAATTATAATAAAAAATATCAGATTAGATTTGGCCTATAATCAACATTGATTTAGAAATATTGCAATAGAGATCTATTGATGCCGATCATAAATAATATTTATAATTAGATTTGTATAAATTGAAATTTTTTTAATCAGCTGAGATTATTAGAGGTGAAAGATTCTTGCGAATATTTGTTTTATCATATCAGTTATTTAGATTAAAAATTTTTAAAATAAATGTTCTGGATAGCTATTGTGTTGAGATCGTGGGTGATGACAGAGCTGCCATGATTGCAGGCCAACCCATCGTCAACAGAAAGGGCCAGCCTTACCGACCTTCCTACTATTTGAAGGGCTTGAGTTGCCTTTCTTTTGCTGTATCATACCAGGCAACACCCTTTAAACTGTCGAGTAATTGCACGGCTGCTGAGCGAGGACAGGTCCATTAAACTCGAGTTTGTGCAGGAAGGATTAAAATTTGGTGCCATGTTCTCATCCTCCATGCCTCCATATCTTCAAAAATATTCCAGAATATTAGTTTGGAGCCATTGCTGAACCCACTAGATATCATGGCCGAACAGAGGGTGCACGACTTGGGGGCAAGGCATGAGCATATCGATGAAGTGAAGTCATCGGTGTCTGCGAGCAAGAAATGGAACCTCCGGGGGGGCAGACCGACTCACCCGAATTTGCTCTCGAAGCGAGAGATGGACTCCCTTACAGCAGCCTGCGACGCTTTCCTTCCTTCCGTTGATGTGTCCGACACTGGCGACGAAGGCCTCATCGCGTTCTATGGCACCTCGGCGTCCATGGCTGGAACCCCCGAACGCGTAAGAACATCTTAAACGATTACTTTCTGGAGGGCGAGTCCTATATTTTTTGCGACATATCGATCGTCTGTAAACATCATATATATTTTGCTAAATAGATGTCGTGTCGTGTTGCTTTTCGGAATTTTGCTTCCTGTTTAAATGTCACATAGCTGGGTGACTTTTAATTTTGTGCAAGAAGACTTCGTGGTTCAATCGATCGATCGGTCGGTCGATTGAACTTTTGGAGCCGATAAAGCTTTTGAGATTCCTGAAGAAAAATAAAAAAAAATGGTCTACTGCATGTATCACGATGAATATTATTGCAGATTGGAGGCCTATTGTCCGGAGGAATGCAGCATCCAGCGATCGGATTGCTTCGACTGGCTCTGTGGCTGTTATCAACATGGTATGGAACTTTCATTTTGTGCGGGAGAGCAAGCTTATCAAATCAATTTCCCTACCTTCAGAAGTTCCCCCAGGTGAGGAGGGAAAAGCAAGAAGAGATCCTGCTGTCATGGTCCCGGAGTTCACTCTGCCCCCTCAAGATGCTCTACAAGTGCCTCAAGTACCTCACGATGAAAGAATACTTCAGTCAGGTAGCATCGGTACCAGGGTTCGCGCTGTTGTTAGTTGGTTGGAGTAAAACTAAGATATTGTGCCCGAATTCAACTCACCACACAATTAATCTGGGAAGGGTCTGTTCTGCACCGGCCACAATTTTCCGGACTTTGTCTTGTTAGAGCCATCTAATATGTCTCTCACTATTTGCTCAACTAAAAAAGGGGGGAAAAAAAAAAGAAGAGGGAAAAGAACTAATTTTCTTCCATTTTGTGCAAACCATGACAAATTAATGGATTTTTTTTTGCACATTAATCCCTGATATTATACATATTTGCGTATTAATCCATCTATTTATTTACTGAAGTCCCATAATTAATTTCATATACTTATTCTCAAATTTGGTTGACCCTTTAAGCCATGACCGCTCCACTATTGGTCCCTGTGCCAAGTGCCGAGAAAGAAGAAGGCAAAGTGAGCTAGAAGAGGCCAAGACCCAACCTTATTTGCTATTAAGAAAAGATATTTAATTCCTTTGTAACTCTAGTTAAACTCAACCTTATATATATATATATATATATATATATATATATATATATATATATATATATATATAGAGAGAGAGAGAGAGAGAGAGAGAGAGAGAGAGAGAGAGAGAGAGAGAGAGAGAGAGAGAATATTTTATATTAATGAAAGTTTTATCTCGGCTCTTCTATATTATTTTCCTTGCAAAGTTGCTAATTTGATTTTTGTTTTTGTGATCCTAGGCCCGCTGATCTTATTGTAAAAGTGATCATATCATTCTAACATATTACAAATTGTTTATAGATTTTCTACAGGTTGTTCAGATGATCGCTGGTTTGCTTTCAATTTCGCCAACTTTTTGTTCCTTTTTGTTATTTCCTTTTTTCTTTCCTTGATAATATAAATACTCATCTCGAGAAATTTTCATACCCTTAATCCCTTATATGTAACGACAGATCAATGATAAAGAGACGAACCCATCTTGGGACGCGCTGGGCTATTGCGGACCGGACCCAGAGTTGGCTGACCAGAGCCAACACTTCCGGACACCACCGCTCGAAGAAGATTCGGTCAGCCAAGAGGCGGACTCTTGTCCGGGTCCACTCGACTCCGCCCTCCTCTACATGGACAGTCCAAGAGACGTCATCACACGCAAGCTCCAGATTGCCGGCTTCCCCACCCCCACCAGCGGCACCAATTCTCCATCATCCCCCCTCACTCTCCACTGCGACGTTGTCGTTGTTGGATCAGGATCGGGCGGCAGCGTGGTTGCTGGCGTCCTTGCCAAGGCCGGTCACAGAGTTATCGTCGTCGAAAAGGGTCACTACTACCACCGTTCGGAACTCTCCCTCCTCGAGGGCCCAACAATCGCCGAGATGTACGAGGGCGGGGGGATCATCTCCACCGACGACATCGGTGTCATCCTACTCGCCGGGTCCACGGTCGGTGGAGGCTCCACCGTCAACTGGTCAGCCTGCATCCGAACCCCGGACCACGTGAGGAACGAGTGGTGCAACAAGCTCGGCCTGAGGCTCTTCGGCAGCGAGGCCTACGACCACGCCCTCGACGTGGTCTGCGGCCGCATGGGGGTCCAGTCGGACGTCGAAGAAGAAGGCTTCAACAACGCTATTCTTCGCAAAGGCTGCGTCGAGCTTGGCTATCCGGTGAGCAATGTACCACGCAATGCCCCGCCGGACCACTGTTGCGGGTGGTGCCACTTGGGGTGCAAGAGCGCAAGAAAGAAGAGCACCCAAGAGACATGGCTCGTCGATCTGGCCGGCTCCGGGAACGGGCTAATCCTCCCGAGGTGCAAGGCTTTGAAGGTTCTGCACCGGAAGAAGAAGAAAGGCGTGGATCGAAGCACAGCAAATGGAGTCATCGTGCGGTTCGGCAGCAGGGAAGATTTCATCATAGAGTCGAAGGTGACTGTGGTCGCATGCGGCGCGCTCAACACGCCGGGCTTGCTTAAGAGAAGCGGGCTAAGGAATGCCAACGTCGGGAAGAACCTCCACCTCCATCCTGCGGTGCTTGCGTGGGGCTACTTCCCCCCAGCGAGGTGGCCAGAGGAGCCCAAGAAGAGCTACGAGGGTGGGATACTGACGGCCATGTCAACAGCCCTTGCTAGCTATGACATCTTGCTGGAGACGCCGGCACTGCACCCGGGCATGTTTGCAGTGGCGACGCCATGGATATCCGCAGCCGACTTCAGAGAGAGGATGACGCGGTTCTCGCGGACGGCTCACGTATTCGCTCTTGTGAGGGATAAAGGGTCGGGCACGACGGACTACCCACATTCGTTGACGTATGGCATGGACGCCGAGGACGAGGAGAAGTTGAAGAAAGGGGTGGAGGCGATGGTGAGGATACTGGCGGCGGCTGGAGCGGAGGAGGTGGGGACGCTGCACTGCAAAGGGGAGAGGGTGAGGGTCGGGGAGGAAGGAGGGGTGGAGTGGTTGGTGAAAGAGGTGAGGCGGAGGGGGCTGAGGGACGGTGGGACGCCGGTGAGCACGGCGCACCAGATGGGGAGCTGCAGGATGGGGACGGACGCGAGGGCCGGCGCGGTGAGCCCGACCGGGGAGGTGTGGGAGGTGGAGGGTCTCTTTGTTGCAGATACCAGCGTGTTCCCCACAGCGCTCGGGGTAAACCCCATGGTCACGGCCCAGGCTATCGCTTATTGCACCGCTCAGTCTATACTCGAATTCCTTGAGCAGGAGAGGAAGCTATAGGTTTGGTTTCCCTTACTCTTGCAGACGGGAAAGGGTTCTGGGTCGATGATTTGATATGGAGGTTAAAAGGGATGTATGAGGTCGGTCAATTAGCATTAGCATAATCACTTTTTGCCGATGCTTTCGTACATAAAAAAAACCATGGACATAATGATCGTGAGAGCATCCTTTCGCAATATAATATGTATTACGGGAATTACTCATTACTGTACTACTTCATGTTCCTCCAAAAAAGTTCCATCAGCGAGATCGTGGAATAGGAAGCGCCCGTCTGCAAAGAAGAACAAAGAAAAGGAATAGAATATGTAGAAAAAAGAGAGAAGAGAAAGTGGAGAGCTTGTTGCTTTACAGTCACACATGGAGCTTTGAGTCTGTTTTTTCTTTTGTTTATGGATGAAGAGTTCGTGACCCTTCAAAATTGTTCCCTCAAATTTAGAATTTGACGGAGAGCTAATTTCTAATTAACCGGCCTAAAAATATGACTCCAACTAAAACTAATCCTCTATTATACCATACATCGGCATCCGATTGGCTGGTTTGATTTTGGTTACATTGTGAAGCTTTGACCCGCACTACTGCCCAAAACCAACAAGGCCCGCCCTAAAGTGGTTTTTTTGTGTGATGGAACACAAGAGAGAGGCTATGTGCTCTCTCTCTCCGGAAGATAAGAGAGGGGCCACATGCCCTTCTTTTCCATTAGAAAGGGAAAAAAAAAAGGGAAGTAAGAGAAAAACAGAGCAACAGATGGTCAGTTCTTCGTTACTCCTCCCACACGTGCGATCCGCCCCCTCCTCCCGTCGCATTTGAAGCTGCTTCGCCGCTCTTCTCTCCCTCTTATGTCGTTTCCCCTCCCTCCATTTCCTGCCACGTAAGCCTCTTGTCCCTCCTCCTTTGGTTTTCTTTTCTTGTAAGAACTTTAAAAAGGAAATTGGCATAGGTTTTTTGTTTTCCTTCTTTCTGTAGTGGCCAAAGGCTGTGTCGCAGGTGGCGGCAACCGCAAGCCATGCCACAGGTGGTGGCTGAGGGCCAACCACCAGCATGTTTCCTCTCCATTGTTCTTAGATAAAAGAAAAGAAGAAGAGAAGAGAAGAAGGAAGAAACGAAGAAAAGGTATTCCCACCCTACTAAAAAAAATCATAAGCCAAAAGGCATTAATCCATTAATCATGCCAGATGGAGGGTAATTTTAATTTTGATAAAAGGAAAGAATTGACTATTGATCAATTGTCAAGAACTCTAGTATGGAGGAAGGTCCTAAATAGAAATCTTTCAAAATCTTTTGCAGCGGTAGAATATGAGAAGTTTGTATAAAAAATTTCTAGAATATCAAAGAAATCAGATGAATATAAAAAAAAGGAGAGAGAATCAGATATAATTCAAGACATAGCATGTTAGATTGACAACTTGGTTTAGACACGTACAAATAACAATTTATACTAGATTCAAACTCTTTTAACTTTTCCACGTAGAAAACATAAATGGAGAAAAACCATGGCTCTTTCTAGGGCCCATCAGGGGCCGGACTCATGCAATGAATCATTCAAACTGTTAGTGATCTTGATGTAGTATTGACATTGGAATAATATCCATTTCCAATTATAACAGCCTTGAGTTAGAAAAATCAGAAATTTAGAATTTTGGAGAAAATTGTAAAATTATTTTGGAAATATGAGTGTAGCCCTAATTTGATATGTATGTGATTGGGGGATGATTGGTGTTGTGGTTCAAATTTGGCCCGAGGATGACCACGCCAGAGGAGTTGGGAGAGCTGTCGGAGCGCGAAGGAAGACAAAAGGGGACCACCTCCCACGGCCGACGGTGTACCTGCACAAAACCTCACCGGTGTTTCCGGTGAGGATCCTCCGACGATCAAGTTAGAGTGGAGCTTAGTAGGTCCAGCCAAAAGTCCCCACGATATTACCTGTTGGGGGTTTTATTGTCCCGGTAGGGGTACTTAGGTAGCGGAGGTATGGCCCGTTCATCATGAGGGAGAGCAGCACACGACTAGAACTTGCTTGTGGCGTGTGATGGAGTCCGGTCTTGGAAACGGTAAAGCATTGACAGTCGTAGAAGGGTATGGCCGGAGTAGCGTGGCGCTGTCCTTGGACCGCCATCACTACAGCAAAAAAGGTTTTTGCCGGCGCTTTTTTTTGTCTCTCCCGACGCTTATAAGCGTCGGCGAATTCCCAACCCACGCGACCCAAAGCGTGGGTCAGACGTCGGGCAGGTGGGCGTGGGTCCGGTTTTTGCCGACGCTAAGAGAAAGCGTCGGCAAAAACAGGGATTTGCCGACGCTAATGAAAGCGTCGGCAAAAACGGCTTTACCGACGCTTTAAAGCGTCGCTAAAGCCCAATCCAGTTTGCGTTTTCGCCGACGCTTTAAAGCGTCGGGAAAAACAGGAGTCCCGACGCTTTAAAGCGTCGATAAAGCCCAATCCAGTGTGCGTTTTCGCCGACGCTTTAAAGCGTCGGGAAAAACATGAGTCCCGACGCTTTAAAGCGTCGGCAAAGGCTTAAAAATCTTTTAATGCGCCAGTGCCGGGATAAAAATCTTTTAATGCACTGTCTGAGAGCTTGCAGAAACTCAGAGAACTGTTGCTGTTCTTCTAAATCTTTTAAGGACTCGTAAATTGCCAAACCCTCATAACCTGTTTAAAACGATATTGAATTAATACACAGGATCCGAAAATATTAATCCTTCACCTTTCTGAACAGTTAGATTCACCTGGTAGACCTGCTTCTAATTCAGTGTTTGCAGATGCAATAGGTTCAGAGTTTCAGAAAGTCGAATCAAACTCATATAAAGGTATGGGAGCTTGGTGCCAAAGTTCTGAAATGGCCACCAATATTTTTCAAGGAAACAGTTTCCTGCCTCTGCCTACGGCACATATTGATCAGTTTGTCTGGTAACTATTACAATGATTCAGAAGGTGCATTCGTTTTAAAAGAAATGGTAGTAATCAAGGGATGCACATAACTAAAACTTCCACCAACTTCGGGCACTGAAAATGCCAGAATGAAATCCATGTTGGACCGAAACAAAGATCAAGTTACTAATATGACCTTTTACACCAGCTGCAAAAGTCTTCAAATAAAATAAAAGAGTTACATGAAGCCTGATCATTTAAACTATCTAAGCCACTAGTCCCTAAATTGAGACTTCTTTTTTGCCAAATACATAGCTAACAAAACCTCGGCTATCTCAAGTCAGACTAGGGAATACAAAACTACCAGATAAGTTAAAAATCTTTACAGAAACCTTTCGACCTTGGCTCTGTTGATGAATGCAAAAGGTCCATCGAGCTCTAGAGTCCCTGAAATCAGCATTCCAAAGATAACCCTGAAATCATTAAGCATTCTATCAGAAACATGTACCATATAAATTGTGAGAGATGCAAATTATGGAGTACTTTAACAGATAAGAAAAATTGTGATTCAAAGCTCAGACTAGTGAATGAATTTCTCAAGCATAAAACTGTCAGATCTAAGACCAATGCCACCAACCAACACCATTCAATTGAAACAGGAGTCAGTACACATAGCAAGCTGTAATTGTTACAACGTAGGATCGAAGAGGCATTTGAGCTCTTAATAAAGCAGGATGAAGAAAGAGCGAAGTTAGAGTATGTACCCTGTGCTAAGAATATCAGGATGCACGTTGTACTCCTTGGCAAAAAACAAATGGAACAATTCCTTGAGGAAGAGCTGCCTGCAGTTAAAAGTGAATAATTTATTACAGCAACTACCATCTCTCATTGGCTCATTAGTACCAACTATAGCCAACCAAATGGCGGCAAGCACGCGAAGGAAATTTTGTGTGGTTAAATTTCTTAGTCGATGTCTTCCTCTTAGCTTAGCAATGAAATGTTAAGTTTAGTTCCATGCTAGTTTCCAGTCATTCACATCAAAGAATAGAAAGACAAAGGACACAACTGAGTTAGACTAATCCTCTAGCATAAATTTGATGTTTCCAAACTCATTACTTATCTCTTCAAACATGACATGTCTGCGTTAAATTTGTTTACCTGCACGATGCCGATATGTAAGAGAACGCCTCTAAGTCCAACAGCAATTGAGGCCGCAGCCATGACAGCAGGTCCTGTAACAAATCTGACAGCCATTGCAAATGCAGCAACTGAATTGCCACAGGCAATAATCCTTGGTTGCAATGCCATAAATAAACCTGCGGTAATAAAACCGATTTCCTTAACACATGTTTCAGACTGAAGAGATGGTAGCCATAAAAATTTCGGTTGGAAAGTGCACGGACAACTTCCATCATTAAGGATCACAATTAGGGATAAAAATGAAATTAAACATGCTACAAGTTAGAAACTTGATATACCAAGACTGAACATGGCCATTCCAAGCCCTGCATCGGATAGAATGGAGATTGAGTGAGCGATAATTGCCGGCATTTCAATATTCCACCTGCAAAAAGTAACGACAAGATGCTAGGATTCATGCATGAGCGAATTCGAGAAATAAGAGAAAAGCTTGTTTTGGGGTGACCATAACCTGAAAGAAACTAGAGACCAGATGACACCAATCAGGCTGGAGTAGGTGTTTGGATTTCTAATCAGCTTTCGCCAGACCATGATCAAAATAAGCCTGGTCATCACACTGGCAGGAGGCATTGAAGTCGGCTTGATTTCCCCATCAGCCCCAGATTTTGGGTGGAGTTCAGCTGTGGAATTGGAACCGAGCTTCGAGAGACTAGGCCCATCCTTCTGCAGAGAGTCCATTCCCTGAGTACCAGCTCTGTTCTGGAAGCCGAAGTCATCGCGACCGTATACATCATAGGCATCTAACATTCCCTGAGTCGGCTTTTCCCACATTTCCTGTAGTGAGACGATGAAAAATAAGATGAACAACAAGATAACAGAAACATGCTATGTTACATGCACTGCAGGCTAATGCCATGGAGACTTACCAAAAAATCGAAAATAAAAGTAAATCCAACTCAAGAAATTTTCAGTTACCTTGCAGTATAAACAAAAATCTGGCTTTCAAACAATGTTGAGATGAACAGAAATCAAGAGAGAGTTACATCTTAAAGTAGATTCTTGTATCAGCTAAGAGTAAGAGATCAGCAAGGGAGAATACTCACATGCTCCCATCTTCCCTTCCAAGAAGCTTGATGGGAGTTCCGGATCTCGGTGGAAACAAGCATTTTGCAGGCAGCTCATCCCGACCAAGTATCCGCCCAGGCCACCACGATCCATTCCGACGGCGGACCCAAACCAGTCCTCCAGCTGACGCATCGATCCCGTTCAAACACCCATCTTGATCACTGCCCATCTCTAAATCCAAATCCACGAGAAACTGTTCATCAGAGAACGGGGAAGAGGAAGGGGAAGAGAGCGATAAGAAACCAAGAAATCTACCTTCAGATGGAGACTGGGAGGTCCCGACGGAGAGGGAGGAGCAGCGACTCATATGAGCGATCGAGGTAGAAGGGGAAGAGAGAGAAGGAAGTAGAGGGGAAAAGAAAACCTAGAGTGCTTGAAGAAATTTATCTCAAGAAAGGCAGAAAGGGAGAAATTTATCTCAAGAAGATCGTAGGTGAACTTGGCCGGCATCTCGTACACATAAACCCTAACCACCGACAGCCCCGACCACGGATCCGCCGGATCCCCATAAAGCCTCCCTGTTTCCTTCCCCCAGATCTTGTCATCGAGCGCTTTTACCGCGGCTCCGCCCGCGTCAGCCGCGACGGAGGAAGATCCGGCGGAGACAGGGCGCCGGGAGGTGAGGAACTTCTTGAGAGAGGCGACGAAGGAGTAGAAGAAGAAGATGGAGGCGAGCACGAGGAGGGAGAGGGTGGCGACGAGGAACGAGGGAGGGAAAGGGCCTGCATTATTAATATGTACGGTTCATCGCCGGAGAGGAGGAAGGAGGAGGGAAAGGGCCTGTATGTTCTACCACGACGCTAATTAGCGTCGTTTATGGCCGACGCTTTGTATGTTCTACCACGACGCTAATTAGCGTCGTCTATGGCCGACGCTTTTACAAAGCGTCGGCATATGTTGGGGCTGAACGAAAAATTGCCGACGCTTGTAAAAAGCGTCGGCAAAAAAGGGTCGGTAAAATCCCATTTTCTTGTAGTGCATGGGCCAGCTAGCAAAGCGTGGCGTAGTGGCATTGCGATGTACGACCACGTAGGAAGGTATGGGCACGCACGTGGGTGCGGCCATTGGTAAGGCCGAACTTGTTAAGAGGTCGCATTATGCATTTGGCGAGGTCGGCTTGATGGGTGCCGAGGTGTGCTCGGCAAAGTGCTCGAGCTCAGAGGTCGGGGCGTGTAATGAGAGAGGGCGCCCCGAGCTCGGTCGGGGGCGCGTCAGCGCATAAGGAGGGCGCCCCGAACTTGGCCGGGGCACGTCGGTGAATAAGGAGGGTGCCCCAAACTTGGCCGGGGCACGTCGGCGAATATCTGAGGTTAGAGGAGCTTTCGGCGAAGTCCAAAGTCGGGCTGATTTTGGGCCAGACTAAGGACACGTCCGGTCGGCATTGGTATCTGTTGGGTTGAAATTGGGTGGCCGTCTTGTTATGGGCTAGACGATCCATTTCGCCCCCATCATTTACCCCCCAACTTCCGAGGTCGAGTCGCTCTTCAGCTCGGGCGAAGGAAGTAGTCAAATTATTGATCGTCTAGCGGTGTGACCCGGCGCTTGTGAAGACGCACACGCTGAGTAGGGGACACTTGGCGTCCTTCATAGCCGAAGGCTTTGAGTCGGGCTTTCAGAGCCAAGCTTAGGTGGCTTGAGTTGCCACGTCACCCCAAGCAGGGTCCGCTATGGGGACTTCCTTGTATTCCATGTGTGCATTCTTTTCCAAAGAGGTTGCTGGACGGAATGGAGAGGGGGCGACTATTAATGCCTCGTCCTCTAGAGCATTCTGCTTGATGGAACACGAGAAGTCAGCCATTAATGCTCTATTCTCCGAAGCGTCTCGCCCGTTGGAATATGAGAGGCCAACTATTAATGTTCCGATCTCCGGAGCACCGTCCATAATGATCGGCATTGAGTGCCGCAATGCAGAAAGATTTATTGAGGCCATTTCAGGGCCTGCCATGTGGCGAGACTCAGCTCGTCTGATTGCTTGGGTTATCCGATCAGAGCCATTGTAGTGGGCTATATAAGACCTCGAAAAGGCCTAGGATCGTTATTTGATCCTTTCCACCTCCGCTTCTTTTCTTTCCGGCTGCCATTGTTGTGGTGTTCAAGCCTTTCTTTAGGCGTTCTGGGAGCTCCTCGTCGACCTTTGCATTGAACGCTATTCGTAATCTCTAGCAATCATCCCGCTTCTCCCTGATCATCTTCTTTGGCGAGCTCTTTGGGTAGGCATTTTACCCTTCTCTCGATCGCTCAGAGAGTCTTGTCTTTTCTCCTCTTTACATTTCTGTGAACAAGGCAATGAGTTCGCCTACGAGGATCCTGATGCTCGACACAGGTTTGTCCCGAGCTCAGACTTCTGGTATGGGGGAGACTGAGCTCAAGGCGAGTGGTGCGGGCACCAGAATCCAGGAAAGACTCCAATCAATTAACTCAAGGTCACTGTGGCTTTGATCGAGTCCTGTAAATAAAATCAATAAGTCAGAAAGCAAGCCTCAATAAGTCAAAAAGCAAGCCAAGTCAGGACATATTGCATGTTTCTACCACCACCTTTGCACACCCTTGGAGCACCACCTCGGCATCCGCATCAACATCAGCTGGCCACCTCACCACCATTCCAACCAATGGAAGCACGCCAACCAGGATGAAGTCAAGCATAAGGAGCCGACCACATCATCTCATCAAAGAAACCAATGCAACGTCATGCCACCTCATCAGAAGAACCAATCACTATGCAACATGCTATGTGACACCTATTGGGACGCCACCTCAATACCATATCAGCAATCATCTCAACCAGATGCCACCTCAACACCACATCAGCAATCATCTCAACCAAGAGGATAATGCCAAATGAAAGAGTCAAAATCAAAAGAACCAATCACCATGCCACCTCATACAAGTTGACACGTCACCCAAATTCAAAGTCCAAGAGGTCGGCCACAATTTAAATGCAAGAAAATTTCAAATGGGAGCCAACAACTTTTCAAATCCTCCCCCTTAAAGCCGGCCAACTTTCTTTTCTTTTCTCTAGCAACCAAGCCTTCAAATGTGGAGCGCCATTCATTATGTGTTTAAATTTCAAATCATGAGGAAAGTCTATAAATACCTCCTCATAACATCTTGTAATTTCAGTTGATGAATGAATAAAAAGAGTTTCTTTCTTCTTTAGCAATTTTGCTTTGTCACCTTGAGAGAAGGTTGGGCGTGAGGCCCTTGTTCCAAGTTGGGCGTGAGGCCCTAAAGCCACTACCACATCCACCGCTGCCCTACCTCCTCTCGCCTCCCTTTTCTTTTGTGATTTCCATTCCTCTCTCACGCCAAAGTTCTAATCCTTGTATCTTAATAGATCCTTAAAGTACTCTATGTCATTGGATCAATTATCCTTCCACACCAATAGCAAAAGGGCCCTGTTGCAATGGAAGATGAAGCTTGGTCATCCAATCATCATCCTTCGAGAGTGAGATCAAGGATCTTCCTCCAGAAAAATTTCAGAAGCTCAATGTTTGGTAAACCTCAACTCTAGGTCTGATTTATTGAAGGAACTATCCTAATCAAGTGGTTTCTCAACCACAACGGTCCATTCTTCTAAGTCCTAAATGAATTAGTACATGCGGGTAACTAGTTCTGAAATTACTATGCTCATGTTAATGTTTTCTTATCTCATATGTGACTGAATTTTCTGCTGCTATTAGGCTAGTTAATCAACATAACTTACTAACAATCCTTATGTTTAAATCCCTCACATTCATCCTGCATCATTTTTGGTATCAAAGCAAGGTTAATTAGGACACGCACATTGATTATGCTGAAATTCTGCACTTTTCTGAAATCCATTGATGCCAAAATCCTAGTTTGCATGCCTGATTAAGTTTATGAATTAAATCTGAATATTTTGAATTTTAATTTCGAATTTCAGTTATTAAAGTTGAGATCTGATCTCCACAAATTTAGGATTTGAAGTTAACAATTTCAAAATTAAATTTGAAATTCTAGGTTTGGGCTCCAAATCTGAAATTTCCAGATCTGAAATTTCCAATATGATTTTTTGCATTCGAATTTCAAAACTTGAAATTTTGAAACATCAGATCTGAAATTCAAATTTGAAATTCAAAATTCGAAATTAAAAGTGGGAACTTAAATTGAAACCAAAAAACTCTGAGATTCAAAATTTAAATTTGAAATTTAAACTTGAAATTTGAAATTGGAAATTCAAAAGCTGAAACTAAAATTCAAATCTGAAATTCAAAATTCAAAAGTTTAAATTCAAAATTTTAAATTTTAAATTTTAAATCTCAACTTGTGTGGACATTTAAAATAGTTGCATCCATCATAAATCATATTAAGGGCACTCTAATTGCAATATAAGGGAAGAATTTCATTACCTTTCCTTAGCCCAAAACAACTACCCTCATAAATCTAGAACCCAAGCCTAATTTAAAACTCAACTAGCCAACTTAACTTAGAAACCACAACGAGTCTTTAGGCTAATTGAATTTGGCTAATTCCTTGCTGTCTAGAAAAGTTCCGATCAGGGTCGTGGCTACCATCTTATCTGCCCAGCCCCGTTAAGCGGTTGGTGTCAGCTAAGTATGGTTAATGGCGGTTACACGAACTCTTGGTCCAACTGGCCTGGGCAAGTGGTGAACCAATTTTGATTAGATAAGTCTTTGATTTAGATTTAGCAAACCCTAGCATAGGCTAGTCATTTTGTTTTGTCTTGAGCCTTGTATGACAACTAGATCAGGATCACCCTACAACCCATCACATACACAACCCATTGAAGCCATGGACCCCAATCTTGAGACCATCCTAAGGACTATGACTGAGCAGTTCAAACAATTGAACAATAGGTTTGATCAAGTTGAGGAGAGGCTAGGAACCCTAGAGGAAAATCAACAGACCCACGTCGAACCTGAATTGACACCCCAACCCCATCGCCACCTTTTCACTCCTGAACATAATCAGCGACGACCACATCAGGATCATGTAGACCAGGATGAACGAGCCCTTAGGAGTATCAGACTTGATGCACCCTCCTTCGAAGGAAGTCTAGACCCTAAGGTATACATTGATTGGAAAAATGACATGGATCAATATTTTGAGTGGTATGAGTCGGAAGAAAGAAAATTCAAATTTGCCAAGCTTAGGTTGACACGACATGCAAGGTTATACTGGGGAAATATTGAGAGGATCACTAGGCAAAGAGAAGAACTACCTATCAATACATGGAGACAGATGAAAATTAAGCTAAGAGAGAAATACGTCCCATTATCCTACGAACAGAGGTTACTAGATCAATGGCAAAGATTAAATCAAATAGGGAAAACTGTATCTGAGTACATTGCCAAATTTGATGAGTTCGCTATGAGCTGCAACATAGTCGAGTCAGAAGCCGTAACCCTATCTAGGTTTAGAGCTGGTCTTAAGGAGGACATTCAAAGAGAATTGTTCTTACGGGAAATTCATGATTTAGAACAAGCCTACCAAATTGCCAGAGACTGCGAACGATTCCAGAGAGGACCCATTTTTCGACGACCTGAACCCAATAGGATTAGCAACCCTGGAAGCAGGCCAAACCCAAGTTCAAACCCATCACACAGACCCAATCCTATTACTCCACATGCTCGTAGGGACGACAAAGGAAAAGCCCCTGAAGGTAGAAAGGAAAACAATGTCCCTTGTTTTAGGTGTCATAAAATAGGACATTATGCAAGCCAATGCCCCACTAGAGCGTTACACATAGGAGAAGTAGAAGAAGAAGATCCTGAGACCCTAGAGAATTATGGAGAAGAAGTCTACGAAGTAGAGACCAATTTGGTAGATGAATATGAAGAAGAGGAAGAAATCATTGAGACGTCTGAATTTCTAGGAGTTGTGAGATGTATATTGACCCAGGCTAAAGAACAAGAAGATTGGCGTAGGACCAACATCCTACAAACCTTTATCAAAATAGGAGAAAAAGCCTGCAAAATCATCTTAGATAGTGGAAGCTGTGTCAATGCCATATCAACCAACACCATCAAGAGTTTAGGGTTGCCTACAGTACCCCATCCCAATCCGTATAATGTATCTTGGATAAATTCGACCTCACTACCCATTAAACTTAGATGCCAAGTCTAGATACAATTCCAATCTTATCAGGAGAAGGTATGGTGTGATGTCCTTCCTATGGGAGTAAGTAGCATTATCCTAGGCAGACCATGGCTATACGATCATGATGCTACCCTGTTTGGATGATCAAATTCATGTTCCTTCAATCATAATGGAAAGAAAATTGTAGTTCACCCTACCCCACCTAAGGACAGCGTTAAGAGGGGAGCTAGTAGTAGTCTGAAGGAAAAGAAACCTGGATTGAACCTAATCAATGCTAAGGAATTAGAGCAAGAGATCAATAAGGGTTCGCCCATTTGGATGTTGACTGTTAAGGAGACCCAGTACCAAATCCCAGTAGCACACCCTTAAGAAGTGGTTGAAATCTTAGAAGAGTTCAAAGATGTATTTCCTAAAGACCTTCCTGCAACCTACCACCTTTAAGGGATATTTAGCATGCCATAGACCTAGTTCCAGGAGCCACCTTGCCCAATCTACCCCATTATAGGATGAATCCTTCGGAGCACCAAGAATTGCAAAAGCAAGTTGGCGAGTTACTTAGGAAAGGATTCATTAGGAAGAGTTTAAGTCCTTGTACAGTACCTGCCCTTCTGACTCCTAAGAAAGATGGCACTTGGAGATGTGTGTAGATAGTCGTGCCATCAATAAGATTACCGTCAAATACCGTTTTTCTAATCCCCGTCTAGACAACATGTTAGATATGATGGCCGGAGCCACGGTATTCTCCAAAATCGATCTTAAGAGTGGCTATCATCAAGTAAGAATTAGGCCGGGAGATGAATGAAAAACTGCCTTTAAGACCAAAGACAGCTTATTTGAATGGGTAGTGATGCCTTTCGGTTTATCCAACGCACCTAGTACCTTTATGAGGATCATGACCCAAATTTTAAGGACATTCATTGGAAAGTTTGTAGTAGTCTATTTTGATGACATTCTCATATATAGCAAGACAAAAGATGACCACTTGAATCACCTTAGATAAGTTTGTCAATCACTTAGACAAGATAGCCTCTATGCTAATCGAAAGAAATGTGAACTCATGACACCTAGGATTATCTTTTTAGGATTTATCGTGACCACTGAAGGAGTATCTGCCGATCCCGAAAAGGTCAAATCCATAGTTGAGTGGCCAATACCTAAAAATATTCATGACGTTCGTAGCTTTCATGGTCTAGCCAAATTCTATAGGAGATTCATTAGAGGATTCAACACAACTTTCGCCCCCATTACTGATTGCCTTAAGAGAGAAAATTTTGAGTGGACCAAGGCAGCTGAGAAAGCCTTTAGAGAGATTAAAGACAAGATGACACAACCACCTATATTGAGATTACCCGACTTTTCCAAAATTTTTGAGGTTGCCTGTGACGCATCAGGAGTCGGGATTGGAGGCGTTCTAAGTCAGGAAAACCACCCAGTAGCATTCTTTAGTGAGAAATTAAACGACGCCAAGCTAAGGTATTCTACCTACGATAGAGAGTTGTATGCAGTGGTCCAAGCCCTAAGGTACTGGAGACACCACCTTCTGCCACTAGAGTTTGTCCTATACTCCAATCATGAAGCCCTACGTTTCCTCAACTCTCAGAAAAAGTTGAACCCTAGACATGCGAAATAGGTAGAGTACATCCAGGCCTATACCTTCATCCTGAAACATAAGGTTGGAAAAGAAAATCGTGTTGCCGACGCCCTTAGTAGACGATCTATGCTCCTCACTTCTGTTAGTACCGAAGTCATAGGTTTTGAAAGGCTCAAGGAGGAGTATGAACATTGCCCCGACTTTAAGAAAACCTACCAATCAATCCGTCAAGGACCCTCGAGCCAATTCTCCGATTTTACCATTCACGACGGATTCCTCTTCAAAGAAAATAAGTTTTGCATTCCCCGCACCTCCACCCGAGACTTTCTAGTTTGGGAAATCCACGCAGGAGGCCTAGCTGGTCATTTTGGTAGGAACAAAACCATCTTAGAAGTCGAAGACCATTTTTTTTGGCCAGGTCTAAAGAAAAACGTTGCCCAAATAGTACCCCGATGTCGAACCTGCACCACAGCAAAGCAACAACAACAAAACACCGGTCTATACACTCCCCTACCAGTCTCCGAATGCCCTTGGCAAGATATCAGCATGGACTTTGTGTTAGGATTACCCAAAACCCTGAGAAAATATGATTCAGTATATGTCGTGGTAGACCGATTCTCCAAAATGGCACACTTCATACCTTGTTCCCAGACTTATGATGCCTCAAAAATAGCTAAACTTTTTCTAAATGAAGTGGTTATGGTTTACCCAAGACCATCGTATCAGATAGAGACGTTAAGTTCACTAGCTATTTCTGGAAGACCCTTTGGCATATGCTAGGAACCAAACTCAAATTCTCCACTGCCTACCACCCTCAAACTGATAGTCAGACCGAAGTCGTTAATCGGAGTCTAGGAAACTTATTGAGATGCCTTGTCGATGACAACTTAGGAAACTGGGATCTCCTATTATCACGCGCTGAATTTGCTTATAACAGCTCAGTCAATAAATCCACAGGAAAGAGTCCCTTTGAGATTGTCCATAGATATAAACCTAGAAAACCTGTAGATCTTATTCCATTACCCTCACATGCACGAGTCTCAGAGACAGCAGAATCATATGCACAACATGTCAGGGATTTACATAATGAAATCAGTAAGAAAATTGACATGAGTAACAAAGCTTATGCGCAAGCAGCTAATCATCACAAATGGGCTAAGGAATTCATTGAAGGAGACTATGTAATGATTAGACTAAAACCTGAAAGGTTTCCCCCGGGAACTATGAAAAAATTGCATGCCCGCAGTGCAGGTCCATTTAGGATATTAAAAAAAATTGAACCTAACGCTTATGTGGTTGACTTACCCCTTGATTTTGGTATTAGCTCGACCTTCAACATCTCAGACCTTATAGAATATAAGAGACCAACATTGATACCTAGTGAGCCTTTTGATCATGCTCCCATTGAGAGTGAACCCACACCTGAGTGCCCTCCAGCCATATTTCCAGAATCGAGAGATAGGGTTGAACATGTTTTGGATGATCAAGCTATCACCACCCGGAACAAAGGGTACCAATGCTATTTGGTTCACTAGGAGGGTCGACCAAAATCTGATGATTCATGGATTACTCGAGAGGACCTACAGAGACTCAACCCAGATCTCCTAGAAAAGTACCACAGCCAAACCAACTCCTGTTCGACAGAGTCGAATTCTTCCCACCCCGGGAGAATTGGTGCGGGCACCAGAATCCAGAAAAGACTCCAATCAATTAACTCAAGGTCACTGCGGCTTTGATCGAGTCCTGTAAATAAAATCAATAAGTCAGAAAGCAAGCCTCAATAAGTTAGAAAGCAAACCAAGTCAGGACATATTGCATGTTTCTACCACCACCTTTGCACACCCTTGGAGCACCACCTCGGCATCCACATCAACATCAGCTGGCCACCTCACCACCATTCCAACCAATGGAAGCACGCCAACCAGGATGAAGTCAAGCATAAGGAGCCGACCACATCATCTCATCAAAGAAACCAATGCAACATCATGCCACCTCATCAGAAGAACCAATCACTATGCAACATGCTATGTGACACCTATTGGGATGCCACCTCAACACCATATCAGCAATCATCTCAACCATACGCCACCTCAACACCACATTAGCAATCATTTCAACCAAGAGGATAATGCCAAATGGAAGAGTCAAAATCAAAAGAACCAATCACCATGCCACCTCATACAAGTTGACACGTCACCCAAATTCAAAGTCCAAGAGGTCGGCCACAATTTAAATGCAAGAAAATTTCAAATGGGAGCCAACAACTTTTCAAATCCTCCTCCTTAAAGCCGGCCAACTTTCTTTCCTTTTCTCTAGCAACCAAGCCTTCAAATGTGGAGCGCCATTCATTATGTGTTTAAATTTCAAATCATGAGGAAAGTCTATAAATACCTCCTCATAACATCTTGTAATTTCAGTTAATGAATGAATAAAAAGAGTTTTTTTCTTTCTTAGCAATTTTGCTTTGTCACCTTGAGAGAAGGTTGGGCGTGAGGCCCTTGTTCCAAGTTGGGCGTGAGGCCCTAAAACCACTACCACATCCACTGCTGCCCTACCTCCTCTCGCCTTCCTTTTCTTTTGTGATTTTCATTCCCCTCTCATGCCAAAGTTCTAATCCTTGTTTCTTTATAGGTCCTTAAAGTACTCTATGTCATTGGGTCAATTATCCTTCCACACCAATAGCAAAAGGGCCCTATTGCAACGGAAGATGAAACTTGGTCATCCAATCATCAACCTTCGAGAGTGAGATCAAGGATCCTCCTCCAGAAAGTTCAATGTTTGGTAAACCTCAACTCTAGGTTTGATTTATTGAAGGAAGTGTCCTAATCAAGTGGTTTCTCAACCACAACAGTCCATTCTTCTAAGTTCTAAATGAATTAGTACATGTGGGTAACTAGTCCTGAAATTACTATGCTCATGTTAATGTTTTCTTATCCCATATGTGACTGAATTTTCTGCTGCTATTAGGCTAGTTAATCAACATAACTTACTAACAATTCTTATGTTTAAATCCCTCACATTCATCCCGCATCAGCGAGCATGGGCCCACATGGGACCGGCTCGCTCTTGAGTGATGAAGACTTGGGCGCGGTTCGTACCCAATTCTTCATTCTCTCGGAGTTTGTTCTTGAGCTCTCGGATCTTGGTGGGCGAGTTACCAACCCTCTTGAAGGTTGGATCAGAGTGTACATAGAGATGTTCCGAGCAGGGCTGAGATTTTCTCTGCACGGGTTTGTGGGAGAGCTTCTATCGGTGTACCGTCTTGTGCCTCTACAGCTCGCTCTGAATTCGTGGGGAATAAAATTGGCTTCCTCACCCTTTGCCTTGCACATTGATTGTCCCCCTCAGCGAACGTTTTTAGGAGTTACTTTATATTAAAGGGCAACCCCGCAGACAAAGAGTGGTAGTACTTTTCCCTCCGAGAAGGCCGTAAGCTTTTCGGAGGTATTCCTACCTCTATCCATAGGTGGAAGGACAAGCTTTTCCTTACTTCCTCCGAGCGGTTGTGGGAGTTTAATCCGACCTGAAGCTTTTCACTGATCTCGGCAAATAACAGGCTCCCACAGTTGTCACAGTATGAGCAGGGCATTTTAGATAGTTTGCTCGGGCTGGATAAAACTCCACGGCTCTCCGACCTGCTCAGCGAGGAGGCTTTGGTAAATCCTGGCCTGAGCCCGGCTCGCCCCGAAGGTAGGAGTAACTTAGTTGCTCCTTTTTCCTCCCCATACTAGGTCCTAATAAGATCTTTTGTCATCAGATATTGTAGGGATGATCTTCAACGCCAAAACATTGATGGCGAAGTATAGGAAGAGGATGGCCACCTCGGAGGGAGCTCAGCTCGAAAGAAGGCCGAAGAAGACCAGGGTTAGCTCTGACTTCGAGATTGAGCGGAGTGGGCTTGGGGCGATTGAGGTTGTCGCCCTCAGACAAGCCGGATCTGATCAAACTCTTGTGGTGGCGGCCGAGGTGTGAATCAATTGTCTTTTTATTATTTTCTCTCAAAATCGTTACTATTTGAAGAAGAGAAATTTTAGGCTTGTTAGGAACATAATGACCCTTTATTTCCTCTTTGTTTGTCAAATAAAGACAAAAGTTCTTTAATGAAGTTCTTCAATCATGTAACTTTAAAAAAAATAAAAATAATAAAAAAATGCATGCGCCAGTAGAGGTCGTTCATGAAGAGAGACCATCAATATTCTCTTTCTTCCTCGTCAATCTTCTTCATTTATCCACTTCATCATCAAGCCATTTCTGCTACACTTGAGGTTTTCCTTCTTCACCTGAGTCTTTTTCTCCTCCTCTAAAACCCTTTCTTTTCCAAGATGGTTGCACTTAAGAGTTCATGATATCTAAGAAAAGATATGTATATAATTACTTATATTAGACAAAGCTAGAAACCTATGTACTGGTACTAATGAATACAATATTTTGAAAACTATATATCAATTTATTTAGAAGTGTGTATTAGCTTACTAGATGACTAATTTGTTGGGTGTGTATCACCTGACTATATAGTATATGCAGATAAAAAGTATGTTATATATACTGTATATCGATTTATCTAAAGGTATGTATTAGATCACTACTGGATGCATATCAAAAAATCTTATAGCATGTACAGAAAGTCGACAAGTGTCATAGCCGTATAGTATGTATTGGCGAACAAGATGTCCTAAAAATTGTGTAGCAATTTTCTTAGATATATGTATTGGGTTGTTAAATGACTAATTTGCTAAATATGTATCATCTGGCTATGCATTATGTACTACGCCATGCTTTAAAAAATATATATTAATTTATCTAGATATGTATGTTAGTTTGGTAGATGACTAATTTGCTTAGTGTGTATTATATAGCTATTGTGTTTTTTTTTTTAACCATGAGATTGATGGCTCTATTAAGAGGTAAAAAATATAGCAAAATAGAAAATCCGTCCCATTTTTTTTTTTGCCCATATTATCTCATGTTGGTAGTGATTGGTAGCTTTCAAGGATCCTGCATAAGAAATCAATATAGGCTGTAAACCACGCGTCCCGTCAAACTGTCAGCCAGAGGTCTTCTAACTTGCCATTGGTCGACGCCTCGGTTTTTGCTAGGATGCAAGGTTTACGTTTCCTCGACGCAAAGGTATGGTGCCGTTATAGCTCAACAAACCGACACATCACTCCGCTCTCGCACTAAAGCTTTTTCCTGAACCCTGAACTCTCAATAATTCAATAGGACAATTTGAGAGTTCAAGTTTCCGTTAATTGGGAGTTCAAAGTTTCACTCGAAATATACATTTTCCATGTCTCACTTGTTAGTTTTCTCCTCCAACAAACCAACCTCACAAAGTCACAAGTGGTGAAACCTATTTAATCTCTCATTTTTGGTCTTTCCTTCAGTTTTTCTCCCTCCCGTTTCAGAAACCGCTTTGGAATCGAAGAACTTAATTTGAAACAAGTTAGTTCTAGACTGATTTTCCAATAATCTACATAGTGGAGAGCTGGGTTCTCATTTTTATTTTTCTCTTCTATTTTCAGTAAAAGCAATCAAGAAAAGTAAAAAAAAAAAAAAAACTGAAAATTCTCCCTGAATTAAATGCTCCGAAACTTTGGAGTTCTGATTGATGCATACACAGAGGGAGAAACAGAGTAGAGGAAGTCAATCCTTTCCCTCTACAATCTCATGGCTCCAAACCATCTCTTCCTCCTATTTTTCCTCTCCCTAGCCATCCTCCCTTCGACATACAATGGGGCAATATCTACAAGTAAGGATGCTTTTACCACTTCTCAAGGCCGCCACCATCCCTACTTCAAGTTTGAAAGAGTAGATGCCTTCAACCTTCTTCCCAAAGGAGCCCCCATCCCTCCATCGGGCCCCTCAAAGCGGCACAATGGCGATGTGAAATCTGTGGGGGCTGGCTGGACCGTGGCGCCATGATTCGTGTTGCAGGAGCTTGTGGATCATCAGCATTTTTATCTTGTTGCAGGAAATTATTATATTCCCAAAGAAAATGCGACTATAATATGTAGATGTTATTTCCATATTCCAGGTGGATCCTTACTGGTGTCTTTTCTTTGTACTGATAGTTTTCTCTTTCTTCACTCAGCCAAGTTTTATATGTTTCGTGCTTCCATTGCATTTGGGACACAAAGCATTTGCTTGGCATGAGCAACTGCATGAAATACTACATTAGGAGTTGTAATCTTGTTTTAGCTCCCCAGTTTACTCCATTTAGCTTATAATCATTTGGATCTTTTTCTCTTTTATTTGGTCTGAGATAAAAAGCGTGGAGGGAGCTAAATAGCATGCAGTTTCTTGGCCAACCTTACGTAATCTTGACTATACATAGCATGGGAAAGGTTAGTCTGGAAAATTCAAGTGGGTTTTGGGTTGTACTTTTAGTAACCCGACCACCATTATAGTCGTCATATTTCTAATTATTGACGGGAGCAGTGCAGCGCCATTTAGATTGGATCGCCGAGAAAACGATCAGAGCTAACATGGTTGACAACCATTTCTCACAGGATTTCTCCCAAAAAGGAATAAAAAAAACATCTCTCACTGTATTGGGGTAGGTTCCCCTACTTTAATTGAAAAAAAAAAATTACATGCTCAAACTCAAACACCGCCAAGTAGCATTGGAGAATAGATACAAATAGATGCTTATAGCAAATAATCTGTTAACAATTAATGTAGGGACAGCATTAAGGGACTAGAATGTGATTTTTTTTTGTCCTGTTAAAATGCAGTGATTAAGTTGTGGAGCGGTCTATCTTATTATCAGTCTTAGGTTGTATATTAGGACGTCATTCGAGAGAGTGTTCATATATCAGAGGAGTATCCCTTGGGTAGTTCCTCTGGATAACAAGGGCTAGAAGAAGTAGGGTTCAAAAAAAGGCTTGTCTCTTGGGTTTTTTTATAAAAAATATTAATGTATTGTTCTATCATTAGTATAATTTTCTGTTTCTCTTTTATTCCTTTCGAACTTTTATTGCACAGTGGTGGTGTTTGATGTGATATATGAATCTCTTGGTGGCGCTTACAATTGTTGTTGCTATGTTTGCCTGATTTGAATGTAAGTATTTGCTTGCAGTGGTTTGTTTATTGTTACGAGTTCTTCCAATTTCATTTCTTATGTTGTGTTAGATCTTGACAGATTAATGATAGCTTGTGTTGAAGCATTCAGTTCCAGTTATCTCATCATGGTGCTAGAGTTATGAAGGATATTATAGTAATGTTTTAAGATTTATCATCCTCAAAAAGCATGGAGTGGATGCTATAAGTAGTTTCTGAAAGATATTAGTTGTTAAAGCTAGCTTATGCCTACAAGGTGTTTGTTGCTAGCATTGTAAGAACTATGGAGTCTGTTGGGGGAAAAATGGATTGCCCCGAAGCACGTGGATGCGTCGCCGGCAAGTGACGCCGGGCGCCAAGGCGCCCGACCTCGAGGCGCCCAACCTTAGCATTCCCGACTTCAGTAGGCCAAGCCGAGTTTATGAAGGCCGAGCCGACCTGAGAAGGCCGACCTTGTCGTCCACATACTGCAGCCACGTCCTGCAGTAGCCCCACCGTACCATGTTTTGCTCGCCAGCCATGCCACAACATATCAACTAGGGACCATGCCCTGCTACGACTGCCAACCATTAAATGCGCACGATCTCCACGGACCTCCAGCCTACTCAAAATCTCAGGCCTTCCACGGCAACTAGTTGACTCACTCAACTACATCTGGTCACCCATAATAACTCATCGACCCCAGTCTAGTCCTCCACGGTAATGCATTAATTCACACGATCATGCTCAATCATGACGGTAACTCATTTAATTCATCCGGTCACATCACAGGTAACCCTTTTTACCCCTCCTATAAAAAGGGAACCTCTTCCTCTTGAAGGAGGATTCTGATTTTTAGACTCCGATATACAACTCATCTCTCTTTCTCCACTAAAGCCCCACTCTTACTTAAGTATCGGAGGGCCAGCGCCGGAAGCCCCGGCCACCGGCTTCTTGCAGGATCCTCGGAGGACGCAGCCCGCCGACGTACGATCCGCACCGGAGCTCCTCCTTCTCGGCCAGTGGTCACCTCCGGGTCCAATTTCCAGCAACAGTTGGCGCTAGAGGAAGGGACCGAGTCGTGATCATGAAGCTAAGAAGCAAAGGAGCCTCCAACGCCTTCCGTCACCGTGCACCAAGTCTCGGACACTCAGTCCAGAACTCACCACTAAGGCCTCCGGCGGATCCAGTTTCTCAAGTCCAACCGGAGCAGCTCAACATCCTGGTGCAGCAAGTTCAAGCCTTGGCTGCCGCAGTCCAAGGCTTGCAATGCGTGGAGGCCCCTCTTATGCCGCCTCCACAGATTTAGGTTCAACCGGCCCTCCCTCCGGAGGAACCGGCTCTCCAAGGGCAAAATTCCCATGACTCCTCGAGGGTCAACAGCGCGGTTATCAGGACTCAACCCGGGCGTCTCCCTGGAGAGAACCACTAGGGAGACACCCAGACAGACGGCCACAGCCCTCAGAGACGAAATCAGCCCTAGGTGAACCAGCGCCGGAGCAGACCACCGTGGCAGTCCCCCAGGGCGGGGAACTCAACAGGAAGGTCGAGAAACTCGAGCGGCAGATCGAGGCGCTCCACAGCCAGAAGGCAAGGCGTGAGGGTGACTTTGAGTTCTCCACCAAGTCACCCTTCTTCCACCAGATTGAGGATGAACTGGTCCCACCATGGTTCAACATGCCTCAGGTAAAGCCCTACAACGGGACTACGGATCTTCTTGACCACCTGGAAAGCTACCGAGCTTTCATGACATTGCAAGGGTCCTTGGAAGCCGTGCTATGCAAGGCCTTCCCCGCAACACTCCGAGGGACAGCTCGGCTTTGGTTCTCCGGGTTGAAGCCGAGCACTGTGTCCTCCTTCGAACAGTTCGGCAGGCAGTTCGCCACCAACTTTGCCGCCAGCCAACGTCAGTGGCGTACGTCGGACTTCCTTCTCGACATTAAGCAAAAAGAGGGAGAGTTCCTTAAAGACTACATCGACCGCTTCACCGCCGCAACCTGGGAGGTTTGCGAGCTCGATCAGTCGATAGCTATGTTGGCCCAAGCTCGGAAGTATGCGAAGGCTGAGGAGGCTATCGCCTCCAGGCGAAGTGCGACCGAACAGGCCTCGAAGAAGCAGAAAAGGCACTGCGAGGAGTGCGGCCGTCCGAGAATTCGGTCCCCCCATCGAGAGAAAAATCTACCGCATCTGAGGAGTCCGCCTCGACAGCGGGCGCAGCCTCGACCGAGATCCCCGCCTCGACTGAGGTCTCCACCTCGGCAGCAGATCCCTCCGGAAAGGTACGAGAACTACACTCCACTCAACACACCCCGGGCGAAGATTCTTATGGAGATAGAAGGTCGAAACTATCTCTAACCCCCACCTCCGATGAAGGAATCAGAACTCTAGCGCCACTCCAGGAAATACTGTCGCTTTCACCGAGACCACGGCCATGACACAAATGAATATTTTCAACTCCGAGATGAGATCGAAGCACTCATTTGCCGTGGGGTCCTCAACCGGTTCGTGCAGAACCAGCGTGATGAAAGTAGGCCGGAAGAGAATGTTGCGCCCCCCGAAGGTCCAAATGACAACAGGCCTATCGCTGGCACCATCAACACCATAGGAAGAGGCCCGGCCGAAGGAAGCTCTGCTGGAGAATCGACCGGGAGAAAGATCCCTTCGAAGTGTTAAAGCACTTCTAAGGCCATCTCGTTCTCGGACGAGGACTTGAAAGGAGTTGAGACTTCTCACGATGATGCTGTGGTCATCTCCATGGTCATGAATAAGTTTAATGTAAAGCGTGTTTTAGTTAATAATGGAAGCTCAGCAAATATTTTGTATTATGATAACTTCCAAAAAATGGGAATGATAGATGGCTAGCTCCGGAGAATGAATGCTCCGCTGGTCGGATTCACCGGAGACTCGGTCCCGGTTGAGGACGAGATCCGCCTACTTGTCATGGTCGGGCTCGCCCCTTGAGAGAACACCGTGAGGATGGAGTTTCTTGTGGTCCGCCTGCCCTCGGTCTACAATGCCATTCTTGGACGACCTGGGCTCAACGCCCTCCAAGCAGTGGTCTCGACGTACCACCTGCTCGTGCGGTTTCCTATCGAACAAGGAGTAGGCGAAGCTCGTGGGGACCAGATGATAGCCAAGCAATGTTACATGGCGACCTCAAAGCAAAACAACCAGCCAAAGAACCGAGCCAAGCAGAACAACCAATTGAGGCGCCAGCCCAAGTGTCGGTCTAGGTCCTATCCATTGAAACCCCGAAAGTGCGAGACGAGCCTCAGAGAAAACAGGTAGAACCTGGTGAGCTCCTCATCCAAATCCCCTTAAGAAAAGACTCCCCAGAGCTAACCGTGCAGATTGGCTCCGGCCTAGGCTCGCACGAGAGAAATCATCTGATTGAGTTCCTTCAGTCCAACATGGACGTCTTCGCCTGGTCGCCCACGGACATGCCGGAAATAGATCCCGAGGTCATGCTTTACCGACTCCAGGTGAAACCAACCTGCAGGCCTGTAAGGTAGAAGAAACGAGGCTCTGCGCCGGAGCGACAGCGAGCGGCGGCCGAGGAGGTGGACAAACTCCTCGAGGGCAGCTTCATCCGAGAAGTCTTCTACCCCGACTAGCTCGTCAATGTAGTCCTCGTGAAGAAGGCTAACAAAAAATGGCGCATGTGCGTGGACTACACCGACCTGAACAAAGCCTGTCCAAAAGACAGCTTTTCCCTTTCCAATATCGACCAGCTCGTCGACTCCACCTCGGGACACCAGCTGCTGACCTTTATGGACGCCTTCTCGGGGTACAATCAAATCCGAATTGCGCCCGAGGACGAGGAGAAAACGGCCTTCATCACTGACAAGGGCCTCTACTGCTACAAAGTGAAGCCGTTCGGGCTGAAGAATGCCAGAGCGACATATCAGAGGCTGGTCAGCCAGGTCTTTAAAGATTAAATAGGTCCAAACATGGAGGTTTATGTAGACGACATGCTGGTGAAGAGCCGGACAGGGGAGCACCACATAGCTGATCTCAATGAAGCTTTCTCCACCCTTAGGAAGTACCGAGTGAAGCTCAACCCCGCCAAGTGCGCCTTCAGAGTTACCTCGGGCAAATTCCTCGGTTCCATAGTAATCCAATGCGGAATCGAAGCAAATCCTGAGAAGATTCGAGTACTGCAAGAAATGGTGCCGCCAAAGACAGTCAAGGAGGCACAACGACTTACCGGGCGAGTTGTGGCCCTGGAAAGGTTCGTCTCCAAGTTGGTCGAATGATGCCTCCAATTCTTCAAGATCCTCAAGCGGCTGAAGGATTTCCTGTGGTCTGAAGAATGTCAGCAAGCCTTTGAAGAGCTCAGACGCTATCTTGCCTCCCCTCCGCTCCTCATAAAGCCTCAGCAAGGTGAGCTCCTCTATCTATACCTGGCTGTCTTTCCAGTGGCGGTAAGCTCGATCCTGGTCCGAGAAGAAGACAAGTCTCAAAGACCAGTGTACTATACCAGCCGGATTCTGAGGAATGCCAAGACCCGATACTCCAAGCTGGAGAAAACAACTTATGCTCTAGTCATCTCGGCTCGACGGCTCCGACCCTACTTCTAGGCCCATATTGTGGCCATATTGACCGACCAGCCTATAAAGCAAGTTCTGCAGCGATGGGATCGCGCGGGGAGGATCGCAAAGTGGGCGGTCGAGCTTGGAGAATTCGACCTCGAATATCGCCCGAGGCCAGCAGTTAAGGCCCAAGTGCTCGCCGATTTCATTGTTGAATGTACTCTGCCTAATGATCCCGGGCCCGAGCTTACATCGACAAAGACCCCAGAGCGGCCATGGGTTTTACATGTAGACGGCTTCTTGACCTCGGTGGGTAGCGGAGTGGGCCTCATCCTCACCAGCCTAGACAGGGTAGTTGCAGAGCAGGCCCTACACTTCGAATTTTCCGCTTCAAACAATGAGGCGGAGTATGAGGCGCTTATTGCCGCGCTGAAGCTGGCAAAAGAGCTGAAGGTCGGGAGCTTGAAGGCCTTCAGCGACTCTCAATTAGTCGTGAGCTAGATTTTGGAGGACTTCGAAGCAAGAGAGTCATCAATGCAGAAGTATCTCCAAAAGGTCCAAGACCTCATTCCCACGCTGGGCTCCTTCGACATCCAGCACATCCCCAGGGCGGAGAATGCAAGAGCAGACCAACTGTCAAAACTGGCAACCTTCTGCATGAGCGAGCTCCTGAAGACCACAGTGCTCGAGTATCTTCAGGCACCTAGCATCGAAGAGCCTGAACCAGCTCTCTGCATCGAGTTTGAGCCGAGCTGGATGGATGTGTTCGTTACCTACCTGCAGAGCGAAGTCCTCCCCAATGACGAGCTCGAAGCCCGTCGGATTAGGCGTCAGGCTTCTCGATACCTCCTATACGAAGGCAAGCTCTACCGCATGTCATTCACCTCTCCTCTTCTCAGATGTCTTCGCCCCTCAGAGGTGGATTATGCAATGTGAGAGGTTTACGAAGGAATCTGCGGGAACCATCTAGGAGGTCGGGCCTTGGCCCATAAAATTCTGCGCCAGGAATATTACTGGCCCACACTCCAAAAAGACGCATTGGATTTTCTCCAAAAGTGCGATCGGTGTCAGCGGAATGCTAACATTCAGCGCCGACCTTCGGTTCCACTGACCTCGATCAGCGCCCCTTGGTCATTTGCCCAATGGGGGATCGACATCTTGGAACCATTTCCTCTAGCCTCAGGATAGAGAAAGTTTCTCATCGTCTCCATCGACTACTTCACCAAGTGGGTCGAAGCTGAGCCGGTGGCCCGTATTTCTGAGCCGAAGATGCGAGACTTTGTCTGAAAATCAATAATTTGTAAATTTGGACTTTTCCGCATCCTCATATCCGACAACGGCCGCCACTTCGATAAGGCCCACTTTAGAAAATTCTGCTCTGATCTCGGCATCAACCACCGCTTCATCTCGGTCGCCCATCCACGGACGAATGGAGAAACCGAGGTGACGAACCGCACCATCCTTCAAGAACTCAAAGCTAGACTCGACCGAGCTAAAGCGCAATGGGTCGAGGATCTCTACAATGTCCTCTAGGCCTACAAGACTACATTTTGACTTTCCACCGGTGAGACCCCGTTTAATCTAGCCTACGGAACGGAAGCCGTCATCTCCTTGGAAAAAGAACTTCCGTCGCTGAGGGTGGAGAATTACAATGAAGCCTCCAACTCATCTTAGTCAGAAACAACCTGGACCTCGTGGAGGAGATAAGGAAGGCTGTCCGAGTCCGCATGGCAAGATACCAACGGAAAGTGGTGCAGTACTATAACTTCGGGTGGAAGTCAAACTCTTCAAGGTGGGGGATCTCGTTCTGAGGAAGGCCGAAGCTTCTCAACCTACTGAACAAGGGAAGCTTGCCTCGAACTAGGAGGGGTCGTACAGAGTTGCTCGAGTCCAGCAGCCCGGAGCATACAAGTTGGAGTCCCTTGAACGGACTCCCATTCCCTGAAGCTGGAACTCCGAAAATCTCTGGATATATTACTAGTAGAGCCCCCAGGGGTCTCCAATGTTCGAGAACATAATTAACACTTCTCCACATGTTAATTTACTTATGGCTCTTCTCCAATTATTCAATACTTCTCCTAACGATAATCTATTTGCGAACTTCAGGATGCCCGGCCAAGTCCGGATGCCAGAGCAAGTTCGGATGCCCCAACTGACCTCAGGATGCTTCGTCTCGACCATTCCGAGTCCAATCTCCATCTCCGACAAGCCCCTGGCCAAGTTCGGGATGCCCCGCTGAGTCTAGCGCGAGCCTCTGGCTCTCTCGGCCTCGGGAAGCATCGCAGAGTCGACCGCGAGCCCCCGGCTCCCTCGACCTCGCGCATGATCCTCCGATCATGTTCGGGATGCCCCGCTGCATCTACCGCGAGCCCCCGACTCCCTTGGCCTCGGGAAGCATTGCAGAGTCGACCGCGAGCCCCTAACTCCCTCGACCTCGCGCATGATCCCCCGACCAAGTTCGGGATGCCCCGCTACGTCGACCGCGAGCCCTTGGCTCCCTCGGTCTCGGAAAGTATCGTAGAGTCGACTGCCAGCCTCCGGCTCCCTCGACCTCGTGCATGATCCCCCGACCAAGTTCAGGATGCCCCGCTGCGTCGACCGCGAGCCCCTGGCTCCCTCAGCCTTGGGAAGCATCACAGAGTCGACCGCAAGCCTCTGGCTCCCTCGACCTCGCGCATGATTCTCCGACCAAGTTCGGGATGCCCTGCTATATCGACCGTGAGCCCCCGGCTCCCTCGGCCTTGAGAAGCATCATAGAGTCGACCGCTAGCCCCCAGCTCCCTCGACCTCATGCATGATCCTCCGACCAAGTTCAGGATGCCCCGCTGCATCGACTGCGAGCCTCCGGCTCCCTCGACCTCGAAAAGCATCGTAGAGTTGACCGCGAGCCCCCGGCTCCCTCTACCTCGCGCATGATCCTCCGACCAAGTTTAGGATGTCCCGCTGCGTCGATCACGAGCCTCCGGCTCCTTCGGCCTCGAAAAGCATCGCAGAGTCGACCGCGAGCCCCCGGCTCCCTTGACCTCGTGCATGATCCTCCGACCAAATTTGGGATGCCCCGTTGCGTCGACCGCAAGCCCCCGGCTCCCTCGGCCTCTGGAGGCATCGCAGAGTCGACCGCGAGCCCATGGCTCCCTTGACCTCGCGCATGATCCTCCGACCAAGTTCGAGATGCCCCACTGCGTCGACCGCGATCCCCCGGCTCGCTCAGCCTCGGAAAGTATCGCAGAGTTGACCGCGAGGCTCCGGCTCCCTCGATCTCATGCATGATCCTCCGACCAAGTTCGGGATGCCCCGCTGCGTCGACCGCGAGCCCCCGGCTTCCTTGGCCTCGAGAAGCATCGCAGAGTCGACCGCGAGCCCCTTGCTCCCTCGACCTCGCGTATGATCTTCCGACCAAGTTCGGGATGCCCCGCTGAGTCAACCGCGAGCCTTCGGCTCCCTCGTCCTCGGGAAGCATCGCAGAGTCGATCGCGAGCCTCCGGCTCCCTCGACCTCGTGCATGATCCTTCGACCAAGTTCGGGATGCCCCGCTGCGTCGACCGCTAGCCTTCGGCTCCCTCGGCCTTGGGAAGCATCGCAGAGTCGACCGTGAGCCCTCGGCTTCCTCAACCTCGCGCATGATCCCCCGACCAAGTTCGGGATGCCCTGCTGTGTCGACCGCGAGCAAGTCTCCCTCGACCTCAGGATGTCCCGCTATGTCGACCGTGGGCCCAAGCCTCCTCGACCTCGGAAAGCACTGTCGGGCACTGCTGAGTCTACCGCGAGCCAAGTCTCCCTCGACCTCGAAAAACATTGCGAAGCCCCCGCTGAAACGATGGCGAGCCAAGTCTCCTTCGATCTCGGGGCGACATCTCTGCGATCTTTTGACGATATTCAGCGCCCCCCGACAACACGCCTCGAGCTGAGTGGAGGCACCTTGCCGAGCCGACCACAGGTCGCTGAAGTCAACCTCGGAACAGAGTTGCTTAGCTCGGCTCGGGCATCCCATCCCAAGACACTTAGATCCAACTGCACGAGAGGTACACCCTACTCGGCATGAATATCTCTCTATGTTTACTTGGTTATATTGCAGAACAATCAACGGACAAGGCCCGCCTCCCATATGTATCTCCGATAAAGCCCCGACCAGGCTCGGGATCCCCCGACCAAGGTCGGGATGCTTTGCTGAATCGACCACGAGCGGAGTCTCAATCAACCTCGGGAGGTGTCGCAGAGTCAACCGCGAGCCCAAGCTCCCTCGACCACGATCTTCCGACCAAGTCCGGAATGTCCCGACCATGCTCGGAATGCTCCGTGTCGCCAATCTCCAGCTTAATCTCCACCGATTTCAAATTTCTCCAAAGGCCCGATCTAGTTCGAGACGACCCGCAACAACGACCTCGAGCTCTGCCTGATAATGTCCCGGCTGGGCTCGGGGATGCCAAGTCACTGGCCGCGAACTCAAGTTTCGCCTGAGGGTGCCTCGACCAAGTTCGAGGTCAAAGAGCATGAAAGCTCCGACAGCAGCTCTGCCTCGGCCTACGCTGCCATTGAGCCCGAGCTCAAAGTTTTAATAAGGTTCTCCTGGAAGCCGAGCCCAAGGACTTGGCAAAATTTTTCCGAAAGATAAGCCTAAAGACTTAGCGGGACTTCTTCAGAGCCCGAGATCAAAGACATGGCGAGTTCTTCTAAAGTCTAGGCCTAGAGCCTTAGCATGGTGATAAGTGCTAAATAATGCATGAATTAATATCTTACTCATAGCACTTATCATTATTTTTACACATATATTATATTTAAACATAAGAAAATTCATTCCCCTTCATCATTGCATTTTAATTAGAAATAATTCAAGTTTGATTATTTTTATTGATCGAATCTAATATATGCAGGTCAAGTCAAATTCATTTATTTTTGAATCCAAATCGCACGTACCTTGCAAATTAGATCATCTCAGATTTCGATTCAGTCATTTATCCCAACCCCCCTGCATTCAGGACATACATCTAGAATCAAATATGGACTGAATCCCATGCATCCTCATCCCATCGGAATTAATTCCATCGCCCATGGATTAAGCCCATCCTTATTCACAAATCACAAGCTCCCAGCCGATTATACAACTCATCTCTTGTCTCTTCTTCGGAACAGAATCCCAGCATCTTCAAAACAGAAACCATCTTCCTAGCCACGTTCTTCCCTTCCGCATCCAAAGCTTCCACATCGTTCCATCCTTATCCTATCTCCCAACCAACTCCAAGCTTGATCCCGTTGTGATCTTCTCTTCTCCCGTTCGGATCAAGCAACCAACATTCCCCTGTTTCACATCCCGTTTGTAATCATGCTCTTCTCGATTGCATCCCATGATTCTCTCCTTCCTAGATTTCCTCCAAATCTAGCAACACCCTCCCAGCCGTTCCAAGCTCCCGAGTTCATCCTTATCCACGGATTCATCCCAGCGTCTGTGAGTTCCTCCCAGCATCCTCCTCTTCCAGCTTGATTCCAGCTCCCCTGTTACGCGTAGCATCCCGTCTTCATCACATTCCGAACTCCCAGATTTCTTCCCAACAGATCAATCCTTCATCTCTTACTAAAAATCTCTTCTTCCCAGCGTCATCGTCAACTTCTCATCCAAACCAACTTAAATTCTTATCCCAAACAAGTTTATCTTCTCAGATCACATCTCCCAGCTCTCATCTTGTTCCAAGTTCATCCTTATCTCACGCACACCTCCCAGATCTCCAGCCAACGGCAGCACTACCAACCTCCCAACTCCACACTCCGAGTTCATTTCCTTATCCTCATCTTCCTCTCTCCCCTGTTCCACGTCCGCAGCTTCATCCTCCCGAGCTTCACGGCACATTCCCCTGTTTCGGATAAGTCCCCTCATTCACAGCAAATCCTTCATCGGCCATGGATAAGTGTAGCTCCTACCAGCCTCCGAGATTCTCCCCAGCGTTCGGATCAAAGCCCCAACAGCTTCCGGATCATTTCACAGCCATTCCCAAACCTCATCAACTTCTCTTCATCCGCATCTCCCCTGTTTCGGAACATGAGCAATATCCCCTCTCAGCCGTAAACACCAACCAACCTCATCAACTTTCTTCCTAGATCTTGCTGCTCATTCCAGTTGTGATCCTTATCCACGAACCCAGCGTCATCCAAATGCTTCCCTTATTTTATGAACTCAACAATGAAGATCCATACAAACATCTAGATGAGTTTCTTGAGATCTGCACTACTGTCAAAATTCAGAATTTCACTGATGATGCTCTGAAACTTAGGTTGTTCCCTTTCTCCCTTAAGGATAGAGCTAAGCAGTGGCTCCATTCATTAGAAGCTAATTCCATTCTTTCATGGGCCCAAATGCAACATGAATTTCTAAAAAAATATTTTCCCATAGGAAGAACGAATCAATTTAGACATGCTATCATGAGCTTCTCCCAATCTGACGGAGAAGAATTTCATGAAACCTGAAAAAAATTTAGAGACTTACTCCGAAAATGCCCGCATCATCAAATACCCAAATGGCAACTAGTGCAATGCTTTTATAACGGGGTCTGAACGAAACCGTCAGATGGTTGATGCTTCATGTGGGGGAACTTTCATGCTTAAAAGTGAGCATGAGGCATGGCAGATGTTTGAAAATCTTAATAAAAATTCTCTCCACCATGCCTCCTCCGCTCGTCAAGCACCCCCGAGTTCTCAAAGAAAAGGGACCATATATGAAGTTAGCCAGTCCATAGGTCTATCCGACAAAGTAGATGCACTGTCTCCCAAATTGGACCAGCTAATGTCTAGAGAACAGCTTCCAAACTTTCCCCAAGCACAAGTTTGTGCTCTTTGTTCTAGCCCGTCTCACCCTATTCATGAATGCCCTTCGGCAGCTCAATTTCCTGAATTTGTGCAAGAACAAGTTAATGCTGCCCAAGCTCAGTCCCGACCGGGTAATGACCTGTATTCTAACACTTATAACCCGGGGTGGTGCAACCATCCAAATTTCTCTTGGAAGCAGCAGACTTCCAATACTTCCCAGCCTTATTCCCAAAACTTTCAACCATTCCAAAATATTCATCCCTACCGTCCTTCGACTCAATTTCAACACACTCCTCCTCCACCCTATAGAAACACAGCCTTTGAGGAGAAAGTGTTGACCTCCCTTCAAGGTTTGGAAACCATTACACAATTAGTGCACTCTCACACGCAATCCATCGCCAAGCTAGAATCCCAAATGGGGCAACTAGCTAATGCACTGAACAAGCGAGAGGAAGGAAAGCTTCCAAACCAACCACTAAGTAATCCTAGGGGGCAATACATGGCTCAAGAAAATCAACTAAATACAATTCATCATGAACAAGCCAATGCTTTGACTACCCTAAGGAGTGGACGTATAGTAGACAATAAGATTGGGGAGGATAACAATAAGAAAGGTGAAAAAGAGGATAGAAATATGTCAAATGAAAATTTAAAACCTTCTTTGTCTTCTTCAGCTAGTCCACTATCTGCCACAACTCACATTCCAAAAGTTCTATTTTCTGAAGCTCTTAATTCACCCTCTCCCTTTAGCAAAAAGGAAACTTCACTAGAGGAGATGATGGAGGTTTTCAAACAAGTCAAAATCAACCTCCCGCTTCTTGATGCTATTAGACAAGTTTCCTCCTATGCCAAATTTCTCAAAGACCTTTATACCCAAAAGCGAAAATCTAGGACACATATGCCTAAAAAAGTCTTCGTAACTGAGCAAGTGAGTTCTATTCTCCAACACAACACCCCTTCGAAATTCAAAGATCCTGGTGCTCCCACCATCTTCTGCGTCTTAGAAAATAATTTCATTGATCGAGCACTCTTAGATCTAGAGGCAAGTGTCAACCTTTTATCCTACTCAGTTTATGAGAAACTTGGGTTAGGTGAGTTAAACCAACCTCGGTATTCCTTCAATTGGCTGATCGATCTGTAAAAACACCACGTGGGATAATTGAAGATATTCTTGTCAAGGTAGACAAATTCTATTTTTCAGTAGATTTTATCGTCCTTGATATGGAACATGAGCCTAATCCTAAGAAACAAATCCCCGTGATCCTTGGGCGGCCCTTTTTAGCTACAGCCAATGCGAGTATAAATTGCAGAACTGGGGTGATGAATATATCCTTTGGGAATATGAAGGTTAAGTTAAATATATTTCGTGCCTCTGATCAACCCGCAAAGGAAGTTGAGTGCTTCCTAATAGATAAAATGGACGATCTTGTAGAAGAAAACCTTTCCTATATTTTGACAGATGACCCTCTGAAAACATGCTTGGCCCATTTTAACTCTGCTATAGACAAGGCCATAGAAGTAGTCCACTCCTTGCCCGACAATCAATCTTCCACAAATTTTCTTCCTTGGAGAACTCGGCATGAACCCGGTATGATTTGATAAGGATGCGCTGCGTCTGGCTGAAGACGTTAAACTTAGCGCTTGTTGGGAGGCAACCCAATTCTCGTAGGTTATTTTTTTGCATATTTTCTTATCGTATTTTTTTTATTATTATTTTCTTAACAGGATCCCTCATATTACTGATTTAACTATGGTAAAATGCTTCTATCCTCCATCTGCATCATATTTTCGTCCAAACTAAAATATTTAAAAAAATAAAAAAATAATAATAATATAATATGAAAAAAAAATAATAAAAACATTGAGGACAATGTCTGATCTAGGTTGGGGGTATAGGATTCGAATTTTTGAAGAATTTTTTTGCATTTTTGAATAAGTTTTTCGAATTTTTGATTAAAAAAATCTAATTTCTATGCTTTAGTGCTGAAATGATAAACACACAAAGTATATAAAATCTAAAAAGCCCAATGACTAGTAAGGAGTAAGTCAATTTGAGTTTTGTTTATTAAAAATTCTTTTAGCGAGTTGTAAGATAATTTTTAATTTGAAATTTCACAACACACATGGCCTGCACTTCTAAGGGTTAGGTTCAACATTATGTTATTAAGTCTGGTAGCAACCTTGAGTCCTGATGAATCATACCTATCTAATTCACTATTTTATCTCAAAAAAAAAAATAATAAATTTAGTCAGGTACATCGAAAAGGGTTACCTATTGTCAAAGGTCAGCAGGCTTGTATGAGGAACCCGAGCATAGATCCGTAGGGGAGTCTTGATGCCCAACACCTTATGCCATCTGGTGGGGGAGTGTTGACTAAATGCTCGCTATACGGAGGAATCATTACAAGAGTAAAAGTGCATAATTATTTATAAATACAAAAAAAAGAAAAAAATAGAAAATAATATTGACCTTGAAAAAGACGATAGTGTGAAAGCCGTCGTTGTAAAAATTCGAGTAAACTGAAATATTACAGATAAAGCCCATGAAGTATTAAAGTAAACATCCACAACTCTCGAAATCCTGCAAGATAGGATGATTTTGAATCAGTGATTAGGTCTTATCTGACCAATTCTTGGAAACTACTAGCTTTAGCAGTATTTTGGGGATCTAAAGCCTTAGCTTGTGTACGGTCCAGATATCACCAAACACCCAAGTATAAATAAATCTTACAACTCCCTAACGGAAACTTAATGATTTCAACTTAAGTTGCATACTGACCTAGGATTTGGGCTGACTTAGTAGTTAAAAATTTGTGTGCTTTTGAAGTTATTGGCACTTATGCATTTGAAATTAGATTTTGTGAAATAGTAAAATAAACTCTTTGGGTAGAGACAACAGTTTGTGGGTATCTGAGCCAGAAACCCTTACGAGACAAAACTCGTCCACTAGGACCACCTAGGGGTTTAAAGCCTTATTGCATATGGTAAATGCAATCGCGATTCCTGCGAAAGTGAGTAAGTTTTTATTCTGCTCGAGGACTAGCAAAATGTAGGTTTGGGGGTGTGATAAGTGCTAAATAATGCATGAATTAATATCTTACTCGATGCGGGATTTGCACCCCGTCACCAGCACAGCCCGCACACCAGCCGAGCAGGGAAAGCGACCGCGTCCTCACCGAGGTATTGTCCGCTTTGGGGATCGGGGATCGTGACCGCTCCCGGGGGTCCGCGCTCTGACGGCGCCCCGGGTGGAACCACCCATTCCACCCCTCACGGGTTTGCCCTTCAAAAGGCGCCTCGGTGAGAAGAGGTTATTGAGCCCCCCATTTAAGGCCAGACCTTTCCGCTGATTAGCCGATGTGGGACTAAATTCGGGAAACCCCCCGTAACACAGCCCCCCCAGCGGGAAGGTCCTGTGCCCGGGTCGGCTTCTTGCTGGATAGGCGGAGGGCCAGGCCCTCCTTCTAGCGCCATCTGAAGCGGAATTTGCACCCCGTCACCAGCACAGCCCGCACACCGTCGAGCAGGGAAAGCGACCGCGTCCTCACCGAGGTATTGTCCGCTTTGGAGATCGGGGATCGTGACCGCTCCTGAGGGTCCGCGCTCTGACGGCGCCCCGGGTGGAACCACCCATTCCACCCCTCACGAGTTTGCCCTTCAAAAGGCGCCTCGGTGAGAAGAGGTTATTGAGCCCCCCATTTAAGGCACAGACCTTTCCGCTGATTAGCCGATGTGGGACTAAATTCGGGGAACCCCCCGTAACACAGCCCCCCTAACGGGAAGGTCCTGTGCCCGGGTTGGCTCCTTGCTGGATAGGCGGAGGGCCAGGCCCTCTTTCTAGCGCCATCTGATGCGGGATTTGCACCCGGTCACCAGCACAGCCCGCACACCAGCCGAGCAGGGAAAGCGACCGCGTCCTCACCGAGGTATTGTCCGCTTTGGGGATCGGGCATCGTGACCGCTCCCGGGGGTCCGCGCTCTGACGGCGCCCCGGGTGGAACCACCCATTCCACCCCTCACGGGTTTGCCCTTCAAAAGGTGCCTCGGTGAGAAGAGGTTATTGAGCCCCCCATTTAAGGCACAGACCTTTCCGCGGATTAGCCGATGTGGGACTAAATTCGGAGAACCCCCCGTAACATTACTCATAGCACTTATCATTATTTTTACGCATATATTAAATTTAAACATAAAAAAATTCATTCACCTTCATCATTGCATTTTAATTAGAAATAATTCAAGTTTGATTATTTTTATTGATCGAATCTAATGTATGCAGGTCAAGTCAAATTTATTTATTTCTGAACCCAAATCGCACGCACCCTGCAAATTAGATCCTCTCAGATTTCGATTCAGTCATTTATCCCAACCCCCCTGCATTCAGAACATACATCTAGAATCAAATATGGACTGAATCCCATGCATCCTCATCCCATCGGAATTAATTCCATCGCCCATGGATTAAGCCCATCCTTATTCACAAGCTCCCAGCTGATTATACAACTCATCCCTTGTCTCTTCTTCGGAACAGAATCCCAGCATCTTCAAAACAGAAACCATCTTCCCAGCCATGTTCTTCCCTTCCGCATCCAAAGCTTCCACATCGTTCCATCCTTATCCTATCTCCCAACGAACTCCAAGCTTGATCCCATTGTGATCTTCTCTTCTCCCGTTCGGATCAAGCAACCAATATTCCCCTGTTTCACATCCCGTTTGTAATCATGCTCTTCTCGATTGCATCCCTTGATTCTCTCCTTCCTAGATTTCCTCCAAATCTAGCAACACCCTCCCAGCCGTTCCAAGCTCCCGAGTTCATCCTTATCCACGGATTCATCCCAGCGTCCGTGAGTTCCTCCCAGCATCCTCCTCTTCCAGCTTGATTCCAGCTCCCCTGTTACGCGTAGCATCCCATCTTCATCACATTCCGAACTCCCAGATTTCTTCCCAACAGATCAATCCTTGATCTCTTACTAAAAATCTCTTCTTCCCAACGTCATCGTCAACTTCTCATCCAAACTAGCTTAAATTCTTATCCCAAACAAGTTTATCTTCTCAGATCACATCTCCCAGCTCTCATCTTGTTCCAAGTTCATCCTTATCTCACGCCCACCTCCCAGATCTCCAACCAATGGCAGCACAACCAACCTCCCAACTCCACACTCCGAGTTCATTTCCTTATCCTCATCTTCCTCTCTCCCCCTGTTCCACGTCCGCAGCTTCATCCTCCCGAGCTTCACGGCACATTCCCCTGCTTCGGATAAGTCCCCTCATTCACAGCAAATCCTTCATCGGCCATGGATAAGTGTAGCTCCTACCAGCCTCCGAGTTTCTCCCCAGCGTTCGGATCAAAGCCCCAACAGCTTCCGGATCATTTCACAGCCGTTCCCAAACCTCATCAACTTCTCTTCATTCGCATCTCCCCTGTTTCGGAACATGAGCAATATCCCCTCTCAGCCGTAAACACCAACCTCATCAACTTTCTTCCTAGATCTTGCTGCTCATTCCAATTGTGATCCTTATCCACGAACCCAGCATCATCATCCTCTCTCACATCCATTTCCTCCCAAACAATCTCCTTCTGGATTTTCCCAACCGAGTTCATCCTATCTTATGGATCAGCCATTAGCCATCAACCGTACGCGTCTTCCCCGCGTTCACTTCCCCTGCTTCAGCCACAAAGGAATAGAGATCTACTCCCAGATCCCATGAACAAAAACCAAGCCAGCTCTATCCTTTCGCGCGATCAGATCCCAGCATATCTTTTTCCCAACATCCGGATTAGATGTAGCTCCCATCATCTGCAGAAGAGATTAAGCCTTTACAGCCTTATCCCGCTTCTTTTCATCTTAATCCTTCATTCGGAACAGAGGAAAGAGGGGGAGATTGCAGCTACAAAAGGAGGAAGCTTCACCGGAAGAAAGTAAGCTGGGAGAGGCCGACTTCGCAAAGAAACAGAGGAGGGAGAGAAGTTTGGGTCTTTTTGGGAATGCCTTCTCAAAAGAAAAAAATAATGAATTGCTAGAGAAGGAAGGAGAGACCCAGGGAAGAAAAGAAGAAATGGGAGCCCGCTACTGTGCTACTGCTGCTGTCGCCCACAACTCCATGGAAGGCTGATCTCTTCTCCAGGGCCGGATGTAGCCCTAACAAAGGGCTAAGGGTTTTATATTTTAATTTTATATTCTTGGAGTTGTATGAACTTATTATTTTAATGAATATTTTTTTTTTATTTTATATTTAATTTCTATAATTTTAAATATGAAGTTTATACAACTGTTCTTCATGATCATTGAAGTAAAAATAAGATAGTTCATGCTTAAGGAAGATGCGTTGTGCTGCCACCTTAGATTAGGGTAGACATTTCATGCTAACTAAAGATGGATTATGCCTAAATTACTTTTGTAAAATTTTATTCGAATGCTTATTAGGCTTGTAGCCAATTTGCATAATGATCCAAGAATGAAATACATAACAAATAACCCTTGTTCCGATGTTAGTAGTGAACTCCTTGCCCTAAGTTCCCTCAAACTGATAACATTTTAATTACATTTTTTATTAAATTCCTTAGTTTAATTTTCTTCACAAACTCTTCCTTTTAAATATTTTTATTTTTAAGAAAAACAACTGTACTCCAATCCCTGTGGATCGATACCCGTAATCACTATCCTACCAGATACGTGCTATTGCGTGGTCTTTAAAGTTGACAATCAATTTTTGGCGCCGTTGCCGGAGATTGCTAGCATAGTTGTTTTTCTTTTCATAATTTTTTTTCAATAATAATAATAATAATAATAATATATATCTAAAATAAAATAAAAATATTTTTTATTTTTGTTACTTACCTTATCTCCTTTCTCTCTTTTACTAATTTTTGATTTTTCTTTTGGTATTATTTGATCAGGAATCGAAGAGAAAATTTGGGACGATCAAAAAGGAAACTGCTGGAAAAGGAATGCTGTAGAGGTTTGCTTTAAAATAAAAATTTTGCTGGAAAAATTTCCTTTGGTAACCTCTAAACCTTTCTTATTTAAATCAATTTCCAACTAGCCTGAAATTTTGTGGTGATTGTTTGATTTTAATTTCAGCAAAAGTGTGAATGCATGCTTGATACACATACAGCAATTAATCTGCACATAGTAAGGGCAATCACCCCAACAAGATAAGAACTGAATTTCATCACCAGATTCTTGTCCAAATTAGGTGAACCAATTCGCACATAGCTATCACTTTAATTAAAATTAATTAGACATTGGCTCCTAGGGACATTCGAGCTCAATAGGACGAAGATCACCGAAAGTTGCACCAATTTCGCTCTATGGCTCAGTTGATGTCTAGGCAAGCTTTGTCCCAAGGGAGACAGTTCATCTGTTCGAGGTAAGTGGTTTTTAAGTGGGACCTTTGTAACGCATCGTGACCCCCCCACTTACCTGGGAGCTTACCTGGTCAACTCAGTTCATTAGATCGAATTGGAGGCTTAGGTGCCCTCTTCAAACCAGTTAGGAGCTGTCTAATGATTTTGGGGCAAATACAAGGACTTGATATGTTTTTCTTTTAGTGTATGCTTGATTGTACTTGACTGATCAGAAGAGTTTTAGTGCATGCTAGGGTGTCGTTCCAGATCTCCTGAATTAGTACCTTTTGATTCTGAAATAGAGCGTTCTATTAGGGCCCTTCGAGCCGAAATCCGCACCTATAGAACCATAGGATCTGCTCCACCTATCGAGATGGCTGAAAAACAACCCAAGCTGTTAAAGGAGTACTTTACTCCTTCCATTTATACCTCTCCATCTTGTATTCAACTACCTGATACCACTGCTGCTGTGCAGTTTGAAATTAAGTCTAGTGTCATCCAAATGCTTCCCTCATTTTATGGACTCAACAATGAAGATCCATACAAACATCTAGATGAGTTCCTTGAGCTGCACTACTGTCAAAATTCAGAATTTCACTGATGATGCTCTGAAACTTAGGTTGTTCCCTTTCTCCCTTAAGGATAGAGCTAAGCAGTGGCTCCATTCATTAGAAGCTAATTCCATTCTTTCATGGGTCCAAATGCAACATGAATTTCTAAAAAAATATTTTCCCATAGGAAGAACAAATCAATTTAGGCGTGCTATCATGAGCTTTTCCCAATCTGACGGAGAAGAATTTCATAAAATCTGAAAAAAATTTAGAGACTTACTCCGAAAATGCCCGCATCATCAAATACCCAAATGGAAACTAGTGCAATGCTTTTATGACGGGTTGTCTGAATGAAACCGTCAGATGGTTGATGCTTCATGTGGGGGAACTTTCATACTTAAAAGTGAGCATGAGGCATGGCAGATGTTTGAAAACCTTAATAAAAATTCTCTCCACCATGCCTCCTCCGCTCGTCAAGCACCCTCGAGTTCTCAAAGAAAAGGGACCATATATGAAGTTAGCCAGCCCATAGGTCTATCCGACAAAGTAGATGCACTGTCCCGCAAATTGGACCAGCTAATGTCTAGAGAATAGCTTCCAAACTTTCTCCAAGCACAAGTTTGTGCTCTTTGTTCTAGCCTGTCTCACCCTATTCATGAATGCCCTTCGGCAGCTCAATTTTCTGAATTTGTGCAAGAACAAGTTAATGTTGCCCAAGCTCAGTCCCGACCGGGTAATGACCCGTATTCTAACACTTATAACCCGGGGTGGCACAACCATCCAAATTTGTCTTGGAAGCAGCAGACATCCAATACTTCCCAGCCTTATTCCCAAAACTTTCAACCATTCCAAAATATTCATTCCTACCATCCTTCGACTCAATTTCAACACACTCCTCCTCCACCCTATAGAAACACAGCCTTTGAGGAGAAAGTGTTGACCTCCCTTCAAGGTTTGGAAACCATTACACAATTGGTGCACTCTCACACGCAATCCATCGCCAAGCTAGAATCCCAAATGGGGCAACTAGCTAATGCACTGAACAAGCGAGAGGAAGGAAAGCTTCCAAACCAACCACTAAGTAATCCTAGGGGGCAATACATGGCTCAAGAAAATCAACTAAATACAATTCATCATGAACAAGCCAATGCTTTGACTACCCTAAGGAGTGGACGTGTAGTAGACAATAAGATTGGGGAGGATAACAATAAGAAAGGTGAAAAAGAGGATAGAAATATGTCAAATGAAAATCTAAAACCTTCTTTGTCTTCTTCAGCTAGTCCACCATCTGCCACAACTCACATTCCAAAAGTCCCATTTTCTGAAGCTCTTAATTCACCCTCTCCCTTTGGCAAAAAGCGAACTTTACTAGAGGAGATGATGGAGGTTTTCAAACAAGTCAAAATCAACCTTCCGGTTCTTGATGCTATTAGACAAGTTCCCTCCTATGCCAAATTTCTCAAAGACCTTTGTACCCAAAAGCGAAAATCTAGGATACATGTGCCTAAAAAAATCTTCGTAACTGAGCAAGTGAGTTCTATTCTCCAACACAACACCCATTCGAAATTCAAAGATCCTGGTGCTCCCACCATCTCCTGTGTCTTAGAAAATAATTTCATTGATCGAGCACTCTTAGATCTAGAGGCAAGTGTCAACCTTTTACCTTACTCAGTTTATGAGAAACTTGGGTTAGGTGAGTTAAAACTAACCTCGGTATCCCTTCAATTGGCTGATCGATCTGTAAAAACACCACGTGGGATAATTGAAGATATTCTTGTCAAGGTAGACAAATTCTATTTTTCAGTAGATTTTATCGTCCTTGATATGGAACATGAGCCTAATCCTAAGAAACAAATCCCCGTGATCCTTGGGCGGCCCTTTTTAGCTACAGCCAATGCGAGTATAAATTGTAGAACTGGGGTGATGAATATATCCTTTGGGAATATGAAGGTCAAGTTAAATATATTTCGTGCCTCTGATCAACCCGCAAAGGAAGTTGAGTGCTTCCTAATAGTTAAAGTGGACGATCTTGTAGAAGAAAACCTTCCCTATATTTTGACAGATGACCCTCTGAAAACATGCCTGGCCCATTTTAACTCTGCTATAGACAAGGCCATAGAAGCAGTCAACTCCTTGCCCGACAATCAATCTTCCACAAATTTTCTTCCTTGGAGAACTCGGCATGAACCCGGTATGATTTGATAAGGATGCGCTGCGTCTGGCTGAAGACGTTAAACTTAGCGCTTGTTGAAAGGCAACCCAATTCTCGTAGGTTATTTTTTTACATATTTTCTTATCGTATTTTTTTTTATTATTTTCTTAACAAGATCCCTCATATTACTGATTTAACTATGGTAAAATGCTTCTATCCTCCATCTACATCATATTTTCGTCCAAACTAAAATATTTAAAAAATAATAATAATAATATAATATTTAAAATAATAAAAAAATAATAAAAACATTGAGGACAATGTCTGATCTAGGTTGGGAGGTATAGGATTCAAATTTTTGAAGAAATTTTTTGCATTTTCGAATAAGTTTTTCGAATTTTTGATTAAAAAAAATCTAATTTCTATGCTTTAGTGCTGAAATGATAAACACACAAAGTATATAAAATCTAAAAAGCCCAATAACTAGTAAGGAGTAAGTCAATTTGAGTTCTGTTTATTAAAAGTTCTTTTAGCGAGTTGTAAAATAATTTTTACTTTGAAATTTCACAACACACCTGGCCTGCACTTCTAAGGGTTAGGTTCAATATTATGTTGTTAAGTCTGGTAGCAACCTTGAGTCCTGATGAATCATACCTATCTAATTCACTATTTTATCTCAAAAAAAAAAGTGAATTTAGTCAGGTACATCGAAAAGGGTTACCTATTGTCAAAGGTCAGCAGGCTTGTATGAGAAATCCGAGCATAGGTCCGTAGGGGAGTCTTGATGCCCAACACCTTATGCCATCTGGTGTGGAAGTGTTGACTAAATGCTCGCTATACGGAGGAATCATTACAAGAGTAAAAGTGTATAATTATTTATAAATACAAAAAAAGAGAGAAAAATAGAAAATAATATTGACCTTGAAAAAGACGATAGTGTGAAAGCCGTCGTTGTAAAAATTCGAGTAAACTGGAATATTACAGATAAAGCCCATGAGGTATTAAAGTAAACATCCACAACTCTCAAAATCCTGCAAGATAGGATGATTTTGAATCAGTGATTAGGTCTTATCTGACCAATTCTTGGAAACTACTAGCTTTAGCAGTATTTTGGAGGATCTAAAGCCTTAGCTTGTGTACGGTCCAGATATCACCAAGCACCCAAGTATAAATAAATCTTATAACTTCCTAACGGAAACTTAATGATTTCAACTTAAGTTGCATACTGACCTAGAATTTGAGCTGACTTAGTAGTTAAAACTTTGTGTGCTTTTGAAGTTATTGGCACTTATGCATTTGAAATTAGATTTTGTGAAATAGTAAAATAAACTCTTTGGGTAGAGACAACAGTTTGTGGGTATCTGAGCCGAAAATCCTCACGAGACAAAACTCGTCCACTAGGGCCACCTAGGGGTTTAAAGCCTTATTGCATATGGTAAATGCAATCGCGATTCCTGCGAAAGTGATTTAGTTTTTATTCTGCTCGAGGACTAGCAAAATGTAGGTTTGGGGGTGTGATAAGTGCTAAATAATGCATGAATTAATATCTTACTGATAGCACTTATTATTATTTTTACGCATATATTAAATTTAAACATAAGAAAATACATTCCCCTTCATCATTGCATTTTAATTAGAAATAATTCAAGTTTAATTATTTTTATTGATCGAATCTAATGTATGCAGGTCAAGTCAAATTCATTTATTTCTGAACCCAATCGCACGCACCCTGCAAATTAGATCCTCTCAGATTTCGATTCAGTCATTTATCCCAAACCCCTGCATTCAGGACATACATCTAGAATCAAATATGGACTGAATCCCATGCATCCTCATCCCATCGGAATTAATTCCATCGCCCATGGATTAAGCCCATCCTTATTCACAAATCACAAGCTCCCAGCCGATTATACAACTCATCCCTTGTCTCTTCTTCGGAGCAGAATCCCAGCATCTTCAAAACAGAAACCATCTTCCCAGCCACGTTCTTCCCTTCCGCATCCAAAGCTTCCACATCGTTCCATCCTTATCCTATCTCCCAACCAACTCCAAGCTTGATCCCATTGTGATCTTCTCTTCTCCTGTTCGGATCAAGCAACCAATATTCCCCTGTTTCACATCCCGTTTGTAATCATGCTCTTCTCGATTGCATCCCATGATTCTCTCCTTCCTAGATTTCCTCCAAATCTAGCAACACCCTCCCAGCCGTTCCAAGCTCCCGAGTTCATCCTTATCCACGGATTCATCCCAGCGTCCGTGAGTTCCTCCCAGCATCCTCCTCTTCCAGCTTGATTCTAGATCCCCTGTTACGCGTAGCATCCCGTCTTCATCACATTCCGAACTCCCAGATTTCTTCCCAACAGATCAATCCTTCATCTCTTACTAAAAATCTCTTCTTCCCAACGTCATCGTCAACTTCTCATCCGAACCAGCTTAAATTCTTATCCCAAACAAGTTTATCTTCTCAGATCACATCTCCCAGCTCTCATCTTGTTCCAAGTTCATCCTTATCTCACGCCCACCTCCCAGATCTCCAGCCAACGGCAGCACAACCAACCTCCCAACTCCACACTCCGAGTTCATTTTCTTATCCTCATCTTCCTCTCTCCCCCTGTTCCACGTCCGCAGCTTCATCCTCCCGAGCTTCACGGCACATTCCCCTGCTTTGGATAAGTCCCCTCATTCACAGCAAATCCTTCATCGGCCATGGATAAGTGTAGCTCCTACCAGCCTCCGAGATTCTCCCCAGCGATCGAATCAAAGCCCCAACAGCTTCCGGATCATTTCACAACCGTTCCCAAACCTCATCAACTTCTCTTCATCCGCATCTCCCCTGTTTCGGAACATGAGCAATATCCTCAGCCGTAAACACCAACCTCATCAACTTTCTTCCTAGATCTTGCTGCTCATTCCAGTTGTGATCCTTATCCACGAACCCAGCGTCATCATCCTCTCTCACATCCATTTCCTCCCAAACAATCTCCTTCTGGATTTTCCCAACCGAGTTCATCCTATCTTACGGATCAGCCATTAGCCATCAACCGTACGCGTCTTCCCCGCGTTCACTTCCCCTGCTTCAGCCACAAAGGAACAGAGATCTACTCCCGGATCCCATGAACAAAAACCAAGCTAGCTCCATCCTTTCGCGCGATCAGATCCCAGCGAATCTTCTTCCCAACATCCGGATTAGATGTAGCTCCCATCATCTGCGGAAGAGATTAAGGTTTGCCTTAGTTGTGTTTTCGAATTTTCTCACCATCAAGCTTAGTTTTGATTCTGCTTACTCAAGCATAGGTAGCTCCTTGGCCTCTGTAATATTTAAGATTGCATTTTCTTTTTTCTTAAAATCCTTGTCATTCAGCTTATTCCTCTTTAGTTACAACTCGGAATAAGTTTTCAATACTTATCTTTCATGTGTCCATAGAGGTTACAATGGTTGCAGTAATTTTTTTAAGTCGTATTGGCCTGCTTCTTGCTCTATTCACTCTTCTGGCTTGATTTTTTGTCATTTTTCCAAAATTTATCATCCTTCTTGCCTTTCTCTAGGCCGCTTCCTCTCCTTAATCTTCATGGCTTGCATGTTGGCTTCATTAATATCTTCAACTTTGAAGAGCTTCAGCTCTTTCGGACACTCTCATGGAAACCTCTAATATACTTTATGAAGATTGCATAATCATCAATAGAGATTTTAAATGAGATAGCTTGCTAGTAAAACTCAGTGATATAAGCCTAGACAGAATGATCATATTTCTACCATAAGTACTACAATTTGATCCATCAATCCTCCTTATGGTCATTGGTTAGAACTGATTCTTAATCAGGCTTTTGAATACGCTCTATGTCAAATTAGAAACATCGTTTTTTCTCCTGTATAAATTCCACCAAGTAAGGGCATGATTGGAAAGCTTGAGGCAAGTAAAAGCGATTTTTGGATATTGAAGTATACATAGATAGTAAATTAGGTCTATAACTGATCTAGCCAATTATCCAATTTCTCTACATTGATAGCCCGATTGTATACAAGAATTTTGATTCGAGCATCAACTTTAAGAGATTGAAGAGAGGGATTTCGAGTACCCATATGTTGCTCATTATCCTTATTGCACTACCAGAAAACACGTGTATAGTGACGGAAAACTAGTGACGACACGTTATCAGTCACTATTTGTGACGGATTAATGACAAACAGAAATTTGGTCACCGTGGTGTGAACTTAGTGACAGATTAGTGATAGACCGGTTACAGAATACGCGGGTAGAATGGGTGCCAAAATTTAGTGACCACCGTAGTGACGGGGTATCTGTCACAAAACTGATAACCAAAATTGCAACCAAATAGTGACAAAGTCAACCATTATAAAAATCGTAACCCAAGTGTTTATAAATTTTTAAAAGATTATTTTTGGCAGTGATAGATGATTTACAGAAATTTCCGTCACCAAATTTAATTTTTAATTCTAGAAATATTAAAAATATTATTTTTGAGTAATTATAAATTTAAAAAAAGTAAAAAGAGGGAATCCAAAATCAAACCCACAGCCCCGCCCAAAACCTTTCAATAGCCCAAATCTCAGCCGAAAACCCATTGCCTTCAGCAAAAAAAAAAAGAAAGAAAACCCATCGCCTCTTGCCCGTGCCCTAATATTCCTCGCTCCCATCTGAAGGAAAGATCGCCGCTTCCTCCCGTGATCCTCTTCTCATCTCTCGATCCCCGTAAGTTTTTCTTTTTTATCTTTTAAACCTCTGTTTGATCACCGCTTCACCTATTTTTGCTTCGTCCAGTGCAAAAAGTTTCTTTCTTTTAATGCCCTAGATCTGGACGCTTTGGTCCCATCAGGCGACAAGGTAATCCAACGAGGGAGAGACAGAGGGAGAGAGGGAGAGAGAGGGGGGAGAGAGAGAGAGAGGGAAGAGGGAGGAAGGGAGGGAGGGAGAGAGAGGGGGGGAGAGAGGGAGAGAGAGGTGAAGGAGAGGGAGGGAGGGAGAGAGGTTCCTTGCCTATTTTCTATCTGACCATGACCAAAAGGAAGCAAATGCCCCATATAAAATGGGAACAGGAGCTGGCTACGAGTCTTCTCCCTTGATGGAAGGGAGGTGGAGAGTTTCCTGGCCTACAGAGAGGCAATTTGGGAAGTTGGGGACAGTAGTTTTGTTTTGGGTGGGGAAAAAGAGAGAGGAGGGATTTGGTTGGCTGAGAGAGAAAAGGAGGGAGGGGGTTGAATGGCTGCTGTGCTGTGATGTTGCAGTTGCTGCTTGGGTACTCGCTCGAAAGGGAAATGGTGGGATGAGACTTTTATTAATTAGATGGTGTGAAATTCTCATAATGCCCCTACTTTCTCTCATAGAGAGGTCCCTTTCTAGACAAATTCTTTTCTTTACCTTGACCATGAAGTGCCATGGGTTAACCTTTTCCTATTGTGCTCTTGCTTGACATGGTAAACAGTATTGCCGCATTATCTTAGTTATCTAATCAGTTTCATGGGCCCTCCTTTTAGAGTGATTACTTTTCTGTGCTTCCATTATATGTTATATATAAAACTGAAGAGGCTTATTGTCTATCTTTGTTAGGTTCATACACATTTTTGCTAAAATAGTGTACTCTATTTTCATATCATTTTATATCATCTTTGCTGAAGAGGCTTATTGTCTATCTTTGTTAGGTTTACTTTCTTTTTGATTGTCATTTGATTTTTAGAGGAACTATGTCATTTGATCGTAATTGGATGTACCACCGACTTTGGAAAAATGGTTACATAAGAGCTGAGTTCTGTGATGGAGTTAAAGGGTTCCTTGAGTTTGCATTTACTTAGTTAGAGTATTGTAGTGGTGATAAGATTAGATGCCCTTGGATGGTGGATTTTCATCTCCAAACACAGAAGACAACTTCACAATAGGAGTCGCTGGTGCTTGTGCTAAAGGTACTGTTAATCGAGAGACGAACTCAGTGAGTTAGGCAATCTTCTTCTCTAGTTGTATAGGATATTTCTTTATCTTATTATCCATTACGTTAGAACTAGCAACCATACTCATATTTATTCTTTGATTTACTTGAAGCATGGATAACCCTAGCCCTTTAGGGTTTAGGGGTTTAGGGTTTTGGGTTTAGGGGTTTTGGGTTTAGGATTTTGGGTTTAGGGGTTTAGGGTTTAGGGGTTTTGGTTTAGGGGTTTGGGGTTTAGGGTGTAGGGTGTAGGGTTTAGGGTGTAGGATTTAGGATCTAGGGTTTAGGGTGTAGGGTTTAGGGTTTAGGGTTTAGGGTTTAGGGTTTTTGGGTTTAGGGGTTAGGGTTTAGGGTTTTGAGGTTTAGGCTTTAGGGGTTTAGGCTTTAGGGTTTAGGATTTTAGGATTTAGGGTTTAGTGTTTTAGGGTTCAGGGGTTCAGGGTTGAAGGGATCGGGGTTCGAGGTTCGGGGGTTCGGGGTTCGAGGGTTCGAGGTTTTGAGTTTCACGGTTTGATTTCGAGGTTTTGGGTTTAGGGTTTAGGGTTTAGGGGTTTTAGGGTTTGGGTTTTAGGGTTTAGAATTTAGGGTTAGAGTTTAGGGTTTAGGTTTTAGGGTTTAGGGTTTAGGGTTTATGGTTTAGGAGTTAGGGTTTAGGTTTTAGTGTTTGGTTTAGGATTTTGGGTTGAGGGTTTTGGGTTGAGGGAATAGGGTTTTAGAGGTTTAGGGTTTAGGGGTTTAGGGCTTAGGGGTTAGGGGGTTAGGGGTTAGGAGGTTAGGGGTTAGGGGTTAGGGTTTAGGGGTTAGAGTTCTGGGGTTTTAGGATTCTGGGATTTTAGGATTCGGGGTTTAGGGTTTAGGGTTTAGGGTTTCGGGTTTAGGGTTTAGGCTTTAGGGTTTCGGGTTTAGGGTTTAGGTTTTGGGATTTGGGATTTAAGGTTTTAGGTTTTGGGGTTTGGGGTTTAAGATTTTAGGGTTTATGTTTTAGGGTTTAGGGTTAGGGGTTCAGGGTTCAGGGTTCAGGGTTCAGGGTTCAGAGTTTTGGGTTCAGGGTTTAGGATTTAGGGTTTTGGGTTTGGGGTTTGGGGTTTTGGATTTAGGGTTTAGGGTTTAGGATTTGGGGTTTAGGGTTTGGGATTTGGGGTTTGGGGTTTGGGATTTAGTCCCATCAGGCGACAAGGTAATCCAACGAGGGAGAGACAGAGGGAGAGAGGGAGAGAGAGGGGGGAGAGAGAGAGAGAGGGAAGAGGGAGGAAGGGAGGGAGGGAGAGAGAGGGGGGGAGAGAGGGAGAGAGAGGTGAAGGAGAGGGAGGGAGGGAGAGAGGTTCCTTGCCTATTTTCTATCTGACCATGACCAAAAGGAAGCAAATGCCCCATATAAAATGGGAACAGGAGCTGGCTACGAGTCTTCTCCCTTGATGGAAGGGAGGTGGAGAGTTTCCTGGCCTACAGAGAGGCAATTTGGGAAGTTGGGGACAGTAGTTTTGTTTTGGGTGGGGAAAAAGAGAGAGGAGGGATTTGGTTGGCTGAGAGAGAAAAGGAGGGAGGGGGTTGAATGGCTGCTGTGCTGTGATGTTGCAGTTGCTGCTTGGGTACTCGCTCGAAAGGGAAATGGTGGGATGAGACTTTTATTAATTAGATGGTGTGAAATTCTCATAATGCCCCTACTTTCTCTCATAGAGAGGTCCCTTTCTAGACAAATTCTTTTCTTTACCTTGACCATGAAGTGCCATGGGTTAACCTTTTCCTATTGTGCTCTTGCTTGACATGGTAAACAGTATTGCCGCATTATCTTAGTTATCTAATCAGTTTCATGGGCCCTCCTTTTAGAGTGATTACTTTTCTGTGCTTCCATTATATGTTATATATAAAACTGAAGAGGCTTATTGTCTATCTTTGTTAGGTT
>NC_143205.1:22500-37500 GCF_051530095.1 Phoenix dactylifera | reverse complement strand
TTTAGGGTTTAGGGTTTAGGGTTTAGGGTTTAGGGTTTAGGGTTTAGGGTTTAGGGTTTAGGGTTTAGGGTTTAGGGTTTAGGGTTTAGGGTTTAGGGTTTAGGGTTTAGGGTTTAGGGTTTAGGGTTTAGGGTTTAGGGTTTAGGGTTTAGGGTTTAGGGTTTAGGGTTTAGGGTTTAGGGTTTAGGGTTTAGGGTTTAGGGTTTAGGGTTTAGGGTTTAGGGTTTAGGGTTTAGGGTTTAGGGTTTAGGGTTTAGGGTTTAGGGTTTAGGGTTTAGGGTTTAGGGTTTAGGGTTTAGGGTTTAGGGTTTAGGGTTTAGGGTTTAGGGTTTAGGGTTTAGGGTTTAGGGTTTAGGGTTTAGGGTTTAGGGTTTAGGGTTTAGGGTTTAGGGTTTAGGGTTTAGGGTTTAGGGTTTAGGGTTTAGGGTTTAGGGTTTAGGGTTTAGGGTTTAGGGTTTAGGGTTTAGGGTTTAGGGTTTAGGGTTTAGGGTTTAGGGTTTAGGGTTTAGGGTTTAGGGTTTAGGGTTTAGGGTTTAGGGTTTAGGGTTTAGGGTTTAGGGTTTAGGGTTTAGGGTTTAGGGTTTAGGGTTTAGGGTTTAGGGTTTAGGGTTTAGGGTTTAGGGTTTAGGGTTTAGGGTTTAGGGTTTAGGGTTTAGGGTTTAGGGTTTAGGGTTTAGGGTTTAGGGTTTAGGGTTTAGGGTTTAGGGTTTAGGGTTTAGGGTTTAGGGTTTAGGGTTTAGGGTTTAGGGTTTAGGGTTTAGGGTTTAGGGTTTAGGGTTTAGGGTTTAGGGTTTAGGGTTTAGGGTTTAGGGTTTAGGGTTTAGGGTTTAGGGTTTAGGGTTTAGGGTTTAGGGTTTAGGGTTTAGGGTTTAGGGTTTAGGGTTTAGGGTTTAGGGTTTAGGGTTTAGGGTTTAGGGTTTAGGGTTTAGGGTTTAGGGTTTAGGGTTTAGGGTTTAGGGTTTAGGGTTTAGGGTTTAGGGTTTAGGGTTTAGGGTTTAGGGTTTAGGGTTTAGGGTTTAGGGTTTAGGGTTTAGGGTTTAGGGTTTAGGGTTTAGGGTTTAGGGTTTAGGGTTTAGGGTTTAGGGTTTAGGGTTTAGGGTTTAGGGTTTAGGGTTTAGGGTTTAGGGTTTAGGGTTTAGGGTTTAGGGTTTAGGGTTTAGGGTTTAGGGTTTAGGGTTTAGGGTTTAGGGTTTAGGGTTTAGGGTTTAGGGTTTAGGGTTTAGGGTTTAGGGTTTAGGGTTTAGGGTTTAGGGTTTAGGGTTTAGGGTTTAGGGTTTAGGGTTTAGGGTTTAGGGTTTAGGGTTTAGGGTTTAGGGTTTAGGGTTTAGGGTTTAGGGTTTAGGGTTTAGGGTTTAGGGTTTAGGGTTTAGGGTTTAGGGTTTAGGGTTTAGGGTTTAGGGTTTAGGGTTTAGGGTTTAGGGTTTAGGGTTTAGGGTTTAGGGTTTAGGGTTTAGGGTTTAGGGTTTAGGGTTTAGGGTTTAGGGTTTAGGGTTTAGGGTTTAGGGTTTAGGGTTTAGGGTTTAGGGTTTAGGGTTTAGGGTTTAGGGTTTAGGGTTTAGGGTTTAGGGTTTAGGGTTTAGGGTTTAGGGTTTAGGGTTTAGGGTTTAGGGTTTAGGGTTTAGGGTTTAGGGTTTAGGGTTTAGGGTTTAGGGTTTAGGGTTTAGGGTTTAGGGTTTAGGGTTTAGGGTTTAGGGTTTAGGGTTTAGGGTTTAGGGTTTAGGGTTTAGGGTTTAGGGTTTAGGGTTTAGGGTTTAGGGTTTAGGGTTTAGGGTTTAGGGTTTAGGGTTTAGGGTTTAGGGTTTAGGGTTTAGGGTTTAGGGTTTAGGGTTTAGGGTTTAGGGTTTAGGGTTTAGGGTTTAGGGTTTAGGGTTTAGGGTTTAGGGTTTAGGGTTTAGGGTTTAGGGTTTAGGGTTTAGGGTTTAGGGTTTAGGGTTTAGGGTTTAGGGTTTAGGGTTTAGGGTTTAGGGTTTAGGGTTTAGGGTTTAGGGTTTAGGGTTTAGGGTTTAGGGTTTAGGGTTTAGGGTTTAGGGTTTAGGGTTTAGGGTTTAGGGTTTAGGGTTTAGGGTTTAGGGTTTAGGGTTTAGGGTTTAGGGTTTAGGGTTTAGGGTTTAGGGTTTAGGGTTTAGGGTTTAGGGTTTAGGGTTTAGGGTTTAGGGTTTAGGGTTTAGGGTTTAGGGTTTAGGGTTTAGGGTTTAGGGTTTAGGGTTTAGGGTTTAGGGTTTAGGGTTTAGGGTTTAGGGTTTAGGGTTTAGGGTTTAGGGTTTAGGGTTTAGGGTTTAGGGTTTAGGGTTTAGGGTTTAGGGTTTAGGGTTTAGGGTTTAGGGTTTAGGGTTTAGGGTTTAGGGTTTAGGGTTTAGGGTTTAGGGTTTAGGGTTTAGGGTTTAGGGTTTAGGGTTTAGGGTTTAGGGTTTAGGGTTTAGGGTTTAGGGTTTAGGGTTTAGGGTTTAGGGTTTAGGGTTTAGGGTTTAGGGTTTAGGGTTTAGGGTTTAGGGTTTAGGGTTTAGGGTTTAGGGTTTAGGGTTTAGGGTTTAGGGTTTAGGGTTTAGGGTTTAGGGTTTAGGGTTTAGGGTTTAGGGTTTAGGGTTTAGGGTTTAGGGTTTAGGGTTTAGGGTTTAGGGTTTAGGGTTTAGGGTTTAGGGTTTAGGGTTTAGGGTTTAGGGTTTAGGGTTTAGGGTTTAGGGTTTAGGGTTTAGGGTTTAGGGTTTAGGGTTTAGGGTTTAGGGTTTAGGGTTTAGGGTTTAGGGTTTAGGGTTTAGGGTTTAGGGTTTAGGGTTTAGGGTTTAGGGTTTAGGGTTTAGGGTTTAGGGTTTAGGGTTTAGGGTTTAGGGTTTAGGGTTTAGGGTTTAGGGTTTAGGGTTTAGGGTTTAGGGTTTAGGGTTTAGGGTTTAGGGTTTAGGGTTTAGGGTTTAGGGTTTAGGGTTTAGGGTTTAGGGTTTAGGGTTTAGGGTTTAGGGTTTAGGGTTTAGGGTTTAGGGTTTAGGGTTTAGGGTTTAGGGTTTAGGGTTTAGGGTTTAGGGTTTAGGGTTTAGGGTTTAGGGTTTAGGGTTTAGGGTTTAGGGTTTAGGGTTTAGGGTTTAGGGTTTAGGGTTTAGGGTTTAGGGTTTAGGGTTTAGGGTTTAGGGTTTAGGGTTTAGGGTTTAGGGTTTAGGGTTTAGGGTTTAGGGTTTAGGGTTTAGGGTTTAGGGTTTAGGGTTTAGGGTTTAGGGTTTAGGGTTTAGGGTTTAGGGTTTAGGGTTTAGGGTTTAGGGTTTAGGGTTTAGGGTTTAGGGTTTAGGGTTTAGGGTTTAGGGTTTAGGGTTTAGGGTTTAGGGTTTAGGGTTTAGGGTTTAGGGTTTAGGGTTTAGGGTTTAGGGTTTAGGGTTTAGGGTTTAGGGTTTAGGGTTTAGGGTTTAGGGTTTAGGGTTTAGGGTTTAGGGTTTAGGGTTTAGGGTTTAGGGTTTAGGGTTTAGGGTTTAGGGTTTAGGGTTTAGGGTTTAGGGTTTAGGGTTTAGGGTTTAGGGTTTAGGGTTTAGGGTTTAGGGTTTAGGGTTTAGGGTTTAGGGTTTAGGGTTTAGGGTTTAGGGTTTAGGGTTTAGGGTTTAGGGTTTAGGGTTTAGGGTTTAGGGTTTAGGGTTTAGGGTTTAGGGTTTAGGGTTTAGGGTTTAGGGTTTAGGGTTTAGGGTTTAGGGTTTAGGGTTTAGGGTTTAGGGTTTAGGGTTTAGGGTTTAGGGTTTAGGGTTTAGGGTTTAGGGTTTAGGGTTTAGGGTTTAGGGTTTAGGGTTTAGGGTTTAGGGTTTAGGGTTTAGGGTTTAGGGTTTAGGGTTTAGGGTTTAGGGTTTAGGGTTTAGGGTTTAGGGTTTAGGGTTTAGGGTTTAGGGTTTAGGGTTTAGGGTTTAGGGTTTAGGGTTTAGGGTTTAGGGTTTAGGGTTTAGGGTTTAGGGTTTAGGGTTTAGGGTTTAGGGTTTAGGGTTTAGGGTTTAGGGTTTAGGGTTTAGGGTTTAGGGTTTAGGGTTTAGGGTTTAGGGTTTAGGGTTTAGGGTTTAGGGTTTAGGGTTTAGGGTTTAGGGTTTAGGGTTTAGGGTTTAGGGTTTAGGGTTTAGGGTTTAGGGTTTAGGGTTTAGGGTTTAGGGTTTAGGGTTTAGGGTTTAGGGTTTAGGGTTTAGGGTTTAGGGTTTAGGGTTTAGGGTTTAGGGTTTAGGGTTTAGGGTTTAGGGTTTAGGGTTTAGGGTTTAGGGTTTAGGGTTTAGGGTTTAGGGTTTAGGGTTTAGGGTTTAGGGTTTAGGGTTTAGGGTTTAGGGTTTAGGGTTTAGGGTTTAGGGTTTAGGGTTTAGGGTTTAGGGTTTAGGGTTTAGGGTTTAGGGTTTAGGGTTTAGGGTTTAGGGTTTAGGGTTTAGGGTTTAGGGTTTAGGGTTTAGGGTTTAGGGTTTAGGGTTTAGGGTTTAGGGTTTAGGGTTTAGGGTTTAGGGTTTAGGGTTTAGGGTTTAGGGTTTAGGGTTTAGGGTTTAGGGTTTAGGGTTTAGGGTTTAGGGTTTAGGGTTTAGGGTTTAGGGTTTAGGGTTTAGGGTTTAGGGTTTAGGGTTTAGGGTTTAGGGTTTAGGGTTTAGGGTTTAGGGTTTAGGGTTTAGGGTTTAGGGTTTAGGGTTTAGGGTTTAGGGTTTAGGGTTTAGGGTTTAGGGTTTAGGGTTTAGGGTTTAGGGTTTAGGGTTTAGGGTTTAGGGTTTAGGGTTTAGGGTTTAGGGTTTAGGGTTTAGGGTTTAGGGTTTAGGGTTTAGGGTTTAGGGTTTAGGGTTTAGGGTTTAGGGTTTAGGGTTTAGGGTTTAGGGTTTAGGGTTTAGGGTTTAGGGTTTAGGGTTTAGGGTTTAGGGTTTAGGGTTTAGGGTTTAGGGTTTAGGGTTTAGGGTTTAGGGTTTAGGGTTTAGGGTTTAGGGTTTAGGGTTTAGGGTTTAGGGTTTAGGGTTTAGGGTTTAGGGTTTAGGGTTTAGGGTTTAGGGTTTAGGGTTTAGGGTTTAGGGTTTAGGGTTTAGGGTTTAGGGTTTAGGGTTTAGGGTTTAGGGTTTAGGGTTTAGGGTTTAGGGTTTAGGGTTTAGGGTTTAGGGTTTAGGGTTTAGGGTTTAGGGTTTAGGGTTTAGGGTTTAGGGTTTAGGGTTTAGGGTTTAGGGTTTAGGGTTTAGGGTTTAGGGTTTAGGGTTTAGGGTTTAGGGTTTAGGGTTTAGGGTTTAGGGTTTAGGGTTTAGGGTTTAGGGTTTAGGGTTTAGGGTTTAGGGTTTAGGGTTTAGGGTTTAGGGTTTAGGGTTTAGGGTTTAGGGTTTAGGGTTTAGGGTTTAGGGTTTAGGGTTTAGGGTTTAGGGTTTAGGGTTTAGGGTTTAGGGTTTAGGGTTTAGGGTTTAGGGTTTAGGGTTTAGGGTTTAGGGTTTAGGGTTTAGGGTTTAGGGTTTAGGGTTTAGGGTTTAGGGTTTAGGGTTTAGGGTTTAGGGTTTAGGGTTTAGGGTTTAGGGTTTAGGGTTTAGGGTTTAGGGTTTAGGGTTTAGGGTTTAGGGTTTAGGGTTTAGGGTTTAGGGTTTAGGGTTTAGGGTTTAGGGTTTAGGGTTTAGGGTTTAGGGTTTAGGGTTTAGGGTTTAGGGTTTAGGGTTTAGGGTTTAGGGTTTAGGGTTTAGGGTTTAGGGTTTAGGGTTTAGGGTTTAGGGTTTAGGGTTTAGGGTTTAGGGTTTAGGGTTTAGGGTTTAGGGTTTAGGGTTTAGGGTTTAGGGTTTAGGGTTTAGGGTTTAGGGTTTAGGGTTTAGGGTTTAGGGTTTAGGGTTTAGGGTTTAGGGTTTAGGGTTTAGGGTTTAGGGTTTAGGGTTTAGGGTTTAGGGTTTAGGGTTTAGGGTTTAGGGTTTAGGGTTTAGGGTTTAGGGTTTAGGGTTTAGGGTTTAGGGTTTAGGGTTTAGGGTTTAGGGTTTAGGGTTTAGGGTTTAGGGTTTAGGGTTTAGGGTTTAGGGTTTAGGGTTTAGGGTTTAGGGTTTAGGGTTTAGGGTTTAGGGTTTAGGGTTTAGGGTTTAGGGTTTAGGGTTTAGGGTTTAGGGTTTAGGGTTTAGGGTTTAGGGTTTAGGGTTTAGGGTTTAGGGTTTAGGGTTTAGGGTTTAGGGTTTAGGGTTTAGGGTTTAGGGTTTAGGGTTTAGGGTTTAGGGTTTAGGGTTTAGGGTTTAGGGTTTAGGGTTTAGGGTTTAGGGTTTAGGGTTTAGGGTTTAGGGTTTAGGGTTTAGGGTTTAGGGTTTAGGGTTTAGGGTTTAGGGTTTAGGGTTTAGGGTTTAGGGTTTAGGGTTTAGGGTTTAGGGTTTAGGGTTTAGGGTTTAGGGTTTAGGGTTTAGGGTTTAGGGTTTAGGGTTTAGGGTTTAGGGTTTAGGGTTTAGGGTTTAGGGTTTAGGGTTTAGGGTTTAGGGTTTAGGGTTTAGGGTTTAGGGTTTAGGGTTTAGGGTTTAGGGTTTAGGGTTTAGGGTTTAGGGTTTAGGGTTTAGGGTTTAGGGTTTAGGGTTTAGGGTTTAGGGTTTAGGGTTTAGGGTTTAGGGTTTAGGGTTTAGGGTTTAGGGTTTAGGGTTTAGGGTTTAGGGTTTAGGGTTTAGGGTTTAGGGTTTAGGGTTTAGGGTTTAGGGTTTAGGGTTTAGGGTTTAGGGTTTAGGGTTTAGGGTTTAGGGTTTAGGGTTTAGGGTTTAGGGTTTAGGGTTTAGGGTTTAGGGTTTAGGGTTTAGGGTTTAGGGTTTAGGGTTTAGGGTTTAGGGTTTAGGGTTTAGGGTTTAGGGTTTAGGGTTTAGGGTTTAGGGTTTAGGGTTTAGGGTTTAGGGTTTAGGGTTTAGGGTTTAGGGTTTAGGGTTTAGGGTTTAGGGTTTAGGGTTTAGGGTTTAGGGTTTAGGGTTTAGGGTTTAGGGTTTAGGGTTTAGGGTTTAGGGTTTAGGGTTTAGGGTTTAGGGTTTAGGGTTTAGGGTTTAGGGTTTAGGGTTTAGGGTTTAGGGTTTAGGGTTTAGGGTTTAGGGTTTAGGGTTTAGGGTTTAGGGTTTAGGGTTTAGGGTTTAGGGTTTAGGGTTTAGGGTTTAGGGTTTAGGGTTTAGGGTTTAGGGTTTAGGGTTTAGGGTTTAGGGTTTAGGGTTTAGGGTTTAGGGTTTAGGGTTTAGGGTTTAGGGTTTAGGGTTTAGGGTTTAGGGTTTAGGGTTTAGGGTTTAGGGTTTAGGGTTTAGGGTTTAGGGTTTAGGGTTTAGGGTTTAGGGTTTAGGGTTTAGGGTTTAGGGTTTAGGGTTTAGGGTTTAGGGTTTAGGGTTTAGGGTTTAGGGTTTAGGGTTTAGGGTTTAGGGTTTAGGGTTTAGGGTTTAGGGTTTAGGGTTTAGGGTTTAGGGTTTAGGGTTTAGGGTTTAGGGTTTAGGGTTTAGGGTTTAGGGTTTAGGGTTTAGGGTTTAGGGTTTAGGGTTTAGGGTTTAGGGTTTAGGGTTTAGGGTTTAGGGTTTAGGGTTTAGGGTTTAGGGTTTAGGGTTTAGGGTTTAGGGTTTAGGGTTTAGGGTTTAGGGTTTAGGGTTTAGGGTTTAGGGTTTAGGGTTTAGGGTTTAGGGTTTAGGGTTTAGGGTTTAGGGTTTAGGGTTTAGGGTTTAGGGTTTAGGGTTTAGGGTTTAGGGTTTAGGGTTTAGGGTTTAGGGTTTAGGGTTTAGGGTTTAGGGTTTAGGGTTTAGGGTTTAGGGTTTAGGGTTTAGGGTTTAGGGTTTAGGGTTTAGGGTTTAGGGTTTAGGGTTTAGGGTTTAGGGTTTAGGGTTTAGGGTTTAGGGTTTAGGGTTTAGGGTTTAGGGTTTAGGGTTTAGGGTTTAGGGTTTAGGGTTTAGGGTTTAGGGTTTAGGGTTTAGGGTTTAGGGTTTAGGGTTTAGGGTTTAGGGTTTAGGGTTTAGGGTTTAGGGTTTAGGGTTTAGGGTTTAGGGTTTAGGGTTTAGGGTTTAGGGTTTAGGGTTTAGGGTTTAGGGTTTAGGGTTTAGGGTTTAGGGTTTAGGGTTTAGGGTTTAGGGTTTAGGGTTTAGGGTTTAGGGTTTAGGGTTTAGGGTTTAGGGTTTAGGGTTTAGGGTTTAGGGTTTAGGGTTTAGGGTTTAGGGTTTAGGGTTTAGGGTTTAGGGTTTAGGGTTTAGGGTTTAGGGTTTAGGGTTTAGGGTTTAGGGTTTAGGGTTTAGGGTTTAGGGTTTAGGGTTTAGGGTTTAGGGTTTAGGGTTTAGGGTTTAGGGTTTAGGGTTTAGGGTTTAGGGTTTAGGGTTTAGGGTTTAGGGTTTAGGGTTTAGGGTTTAGGGTTTAGGGTTTAGGGTTTAGGGTTTAGGGTTTAGGGTTTAGGGTTTAGGGTTTAGGGTTTAGGGTTTAGGGTTTAGGGTTTAGGGTTTAGGGTTTAGGGTTTAGGGTTTAGGGTTTAGGGTTTAGGGTTTAGGGTTTAGGGTTTAGGGTTTAGGGTTTAGGGTTTAGGGTTTAGGGTTTAGGGTTTAGGGTTTAGGGTTTAGGGTTTAGGGTTTAGGGTTTAGGGTTTAGGGTTTAGGGTTTAGGGTTTAGGGTTTAGGGTTTAGGGTTTAGGGTTTAGGGTTTAGGGTTTAGGGTTTAGGGTTTAGGGTTTAGGGTTTAGGGTTTAGGGTTTAGGGTTTAGGGTTTAGGGTTTAGGGTTTAGGGTTTAGGGTTTAGGGTTTAGGGTTTAGGGTTTAGGGTTTAGGGTTTAGGGTTTAGGGTTTAGGGTTTAGGGTTTAGGGTTTAGGGTTTAGGGTTTAGGGTTTAGGGTTTAGGGTTTAGGGTTTAGGGTTTAGGGTTTAGGGTTTAGGGTTTAGGGTTTAGGGTTTAGGGTTTAGGGTTTAGGGTTTAGGGTTTAGGGTTTAGGGTTTAGGGTTTAGGGTTTAGGGTTTAGGGTTTAGGGTTTAGGGTTTAGGGTTTAGGGTTTAGGGTTTAGGGTTTAGGGTTTAGGGTTTAGGGTTTAGGGTTTAGGGTTTAGGGTTTAGGGTTTAGGGTTTAGGGTTTAGGGTTTAGGGTTTAGGGTTTAGGGTTTAGGGTTTAGGGTTTAGGGTTTAGGGTTTAGGGTTTAGGGTTTAGGGTTTAGGGTTTAGGGTTTAGGGTTTAGGGTTTAGGGTTTAGGGTTTAGGGTTTAGGGTTTAGGGTTTAGGGTTTAGGGTTTAGGGTTTAGGGTTTAGGGTTTAGGGTTTAGGGTTTAGGGTTTAGGGTTTAGGGTTTAGGGTTTAGGGTTTAGGGTTTAGGGTTTAGGGTTTAGGGTTTAGGGTTTAGGGTTTAGGGTTTAGGGTTTAGGGTTTAGGGTTTAGGGTTTAGGGTTTAGGGTTTAGGGTTTAGGGTTTAGGGTTTAGGGTTTAGGGTTTAGGGTTTAGGGTTTAGGGTTTAGGGTTTAGGGTTTAGGGTTTAGGGTTTAGGGTTTAGGGTTTAGGGTTTAGGGTTTAGGGTTTAGGGTTTAGGGTTTAGGGTTTAGGGTTTAGGGTTTAGGGTTTAGGGTTTAGGGTTTAGGGTTTAGGGTTTAGGGTTTAGGGTTTAGGGTTTAGGGTTTAGGGTTTAGGGTTTAGGGTTTAGGGTTTAGGGTTTAGGGTTTAGGGTTTAGGGTTTAGGGTTTAGGGTTTAGGGTTTAGGGTTTAGGGTTTAGGGTTTAGGGTTTAGGGTTTAGGGTTTAGGGTTTAGGGTTTAGGGTTTAGGGTTTAGGGTTTAGGGTTTAGGGTTTAGGGTTTAGGGTTTAGGGTTTAGGGTTTAGGGTTTAGGGTTTAGGGTTTAGGGTTTAGGGTTTAGGGTTTAGGGTTTAGGGTTTAGGGTTTAGGGTTTAGGGTTTAGGGTTTAGGGTTTAGGGTTTAGGGTTTAGGGTTTAGGGTTTAGGGTTTAGGGTTTAGGGTTTAGGGTTTAGGGTTTAGGGTTTAGGGTTTAGGGTTTAGGGTTTAGGGTTTAGGGTTTAGGGTTTAGGGTTTAGGGTTTAGGGTTTAGGGTTTAGGGTTTAGGGTTTAGGGTTTAGGGTTTAGGGTTTAGGGTTTAGGGTTTAGGGTTTAGGGTTTAGGGTTTAGGGTTTAGGGTTTAGGGTTTAGGGTTTAGGGTTTAGGGTTTAGGGTTTAGGGTTTAGGGTTTAGGGTTTAGGGTTTAGGGTTTAGGGTTTAGGGTTTAGGGTTTAGGGTTTAGGGTTTAGGGTTTAGGGTTTAGGGTTTAGGGTTTAGGGTTTAGGGTTTAGGGTTTAGGGTTTAGGGTTTAGGGTTTAGGGTTTAGGGTTTAGGGTTTAGGGTTTAGGGTTTAGGGTTTAGGGTTTAGGGTTTAGGGTTTAGGGTTTAGGGTTTAGGGTTTAGGGTTTAGGGTTTAGGGTTTAGGGTTTAGGGTTTAGGGTTTAGGGTTTAGGGTTTAGGGTTTAGGGTTTAGGGTTTAGGGTTTAGGGTTTAGGGTTTAGGGTTTAGGGTTTAGGGTTTAGGGTTTAGGGTTTAGGGTTTAGGGTTTAGGGTTTAGGGTTTAGGGTTTAGGGTTTAGGGTTTAGGGTTTAGGGTTTAGGGTTTAGGGTTTAGGGTTTAGGGTTTAGGGTTTAGGGTTTAGGGTTTAGGGTTTAGGGTTTAGGGTTTAGGGTTTAGGGTTTAGGGTTTAGGGTTTAGGGTTTAGGGTTTAGGGTTTAGGGTTTAGGGTTTAGGGTTTAGGGTTTAGGGTTTAGGGTTTAGGGTTTAGGGTTTAGGGTTTAGGGTTTAGGGTTTAGGGTTTAGGGTTTAGGGTTTAGGGTTTAGGGTTTAGGGTTTAGGGTTTAGGGTTTAGGGTTTAGGGTTTAGGGTTTAGGGTTTAGGGTTTAGGGTTTAGGGTTTAGGGTTTAGGGTTTAGGGTTTAGGGTTTAGGGTTTAGGGTTTAGGGTTTAGGGTTTAGGGTTTAGGGTTTAGGGTTTAGGGTTTAGGGTTTAGGGTTTAGGGTTTAGGGTTTAGGGTTTAGGGTTTAGGGTTTAGGGTTTAGGGTTTAGGGTTTAGGGTTTAGGGTTTAGGGTTTAGGGTTTAGGGTTTAGGGTTTAGGGTTTAGGGTTTAGGGTTTAGGGTTTAGGGTTTAGGGTTTAGGGTTTAGGGTTTAGGGTTTAGGGTTTAGGGTTTAGGGTTTAGGGTTTAGGGTTTAGGGTTTAGGGTTTAGGGTTTAGGGTTTAGGGTTTAGGGTTTAGGGTTTAGGGTTTAGGGTTTAGGGTTTAGGGTTTAGGGTTTAGGGTTTAGGGTTTAGGGTTTAGGGTTTAGGGTTTAGGGTTTAGGGTTTAGGGTTTAGGGTTTAGGGTTTAGGGTTTAGGGTTTAGGGTTTAGGGTTTAGGGTTTAGGGTTTAGGGTTTAGGGTTTAGGGTTTAGGGTTATAGGGTTTAGGGTTTAGGGTTTAGGGTTTAGGGTTTAGGGTTTAGGGTTTAGGGTTTAGGGTTTAGGGTTTAGGGTTTAGGGTTTAGGGTTTAGGGTTTAGGGTTTAGGGTTTAGGGTTTAGGGTTTAGGGTTTAGGGTTTAGGGTTTAGGGTTTAGGGTTTAGGGTTTAGGGTTTAGGGTTTAGGGTTTAGGGTTTAGGGTTTAGGGTTTAGGGTTTAGGGTTTAGGGTTTAGGGTTTAGGGTTTAGGGTTTAGGGTTTAGGGTTTAGGGTTTAGGGTTTAGGGTTTAGGGTTTAGGGTTTAGGGTTTAGGGTTTAGGGTTTAGGGTTTAGGGTTTAGGGTTTAGGGTTTAGGGTTTAGGGTTTAGGGTTTAGGGTTTAGGGTTTAGGGTTTAGGGTTTAGGGTTTAGGGTTTAGGGTTTAGGGTTTAGGGTTTAGGGTTTAGGGTTTAGGGTTTAGGGTTTAGGGTTTAGGGTTTAGGGTTTAGGGTTTAGGGTTTAGGGTTTAGGGTTTAGGGTTTAGGGTTTAGGGTTTAGGGTTTAGGGTTTAGGGTTTAGGGTTTAGGGTTTAGGGTTTAGGGTTTAGGGTTTAGGGTTTAGGGTTTAGGGTTTAGGGTTTAGGGTTTAGGGTTTAGGGTTTAGGGTTTAGGGTTTAGGGTTTAGGGTTTAGGGTTTAGGGTTTAGGGTTTAGGGTTTAGGGTTTAGGGTTTAGGGTTTAGGGTTTAGGGTTTAGGGTTTAGGGTTTAGGGTTTAGGGTTTAGGGTTTAGGGTTTAGGGTTTAGGGTTTAGGGTTTAGGGTTTAGGGTTTAGGGTTTAGGGTTTAGGGTTTAGGGTTTAGGGTTTAGGGTTTAGGGTTTAGGGTTTAGGGTTTAGGGTTTAGGGTTTAGGGTTTAGGGTTTAGGGTTTAGGGTTTAGGGTTTAGGGTTTAGGGTTTAGGGTTTAGGGTTTAGGGTTTAGGGTTTAGGGTTTAGGGTTTAGGGTTTAGGGTTTAGGGTTTAGGGTTTAGGGTTTAGGGTTTAGGGTTTAGGGTTTAGGGTTTAGGGTTTAGGGTTTAGGGTTTAGGGTTTAGGGTTTAGGGTTTAGGGTTTAGGGTTTAGGGTTTAGGGTTTAGGGTTTAGGGTTTAGGGTTTAGGGTTTAGGGTTTAGGGTTTAGGGTTTAGGGTTTAGGGTTTAGGGTTTAGGGTTTAGGGTTTAGGGTTTAGGGTTTAGGGTTTAGGGTTTAGGGTTTAGGGTTTAGGGTTTAGGGTTTAGGGTTTAGGGTTTAGGGTTTAGGGTTTAGGGTTTAGGGTTTAGGGTTTAGGGTTTAGGGTTTAGGGTTTAGGGTTTAGGGTTTAGGGTTTAGGGTTTAGGGTTTAGGGTTTAGGGTTTAGGGTTTAGGGTTTAGGGTTTAGGGTTTAGGGTTTAGGGTTTAGGGTTTAGGGTTTAGGGTTTAGGGTTTAGGGTTTAGGGTTTAGGGTTTAGGGTTTAGGGTTTAGGGTTTAGGGTTTAGGGTTTAGGGTTTAGGGTTTAGGGTTTAGGGTTTAGGGTTTAGGGTTTAGGGTTTAGGGTTTAGGGTTTAGGGTTTAGGGTTTAGGGTTTAGGGTTTAGGGTTTAGGGTTTAGGGTTTAGGGTTTAGGGTTTAGGGTTTAGGGTTTAGGGTTTAGGGTTTAGGGTTTAGGGTTTAGGGTTTAGGGTTTAGGGTTTAGGGTTTAGGGTTTAGGGTTTAGGGTTTAGGGTTTAGGGTTTAGGGTTTAGGGTTTAGGGTTTAGGGTTTAGGGTTTAGGGTTTAGGGTTTAGGGTTTAGGGTTTAGGGTTTAGGGTTTAGGGTTTAGGGTTTAGGGTTTAGGGTTTAGGGTTTAGGGTTTAGGGTTTAGGGTTTAGGGTTTAGGGTTTAGGGTTTAGGGTTTAGGGTTTAGGGTTTAGGGTTTAGGGTTTAGGGTTTAGGGTTTAGGGTTTAGGGTTTAGGGTTTAGGGTTTAGGGTTTAGGGTTTAGGGTTTAGGGTTTAGGGTTTAGGGTTTAGGGTTTAGGGTTTAGGGTTTAGGGTTTAGGGTTTAGGGTTTAGGGTTTAGGGTTTAGGGTTTAGGGTTTAGGGTTTAGGGTTTAGGGTTTAGGGTTTAGGGTTTAGGGTTTAGGGTTTAGGGTTTAGGGTTTAGGGTTTAGGGTTTAGGGTTTAGGGTTTAGGGTTTAGGGTTTAGGGTTTAGGGTTTAGGGTTTAGGGTTTAGGGTTTAGGGTTTAGGGTTTAGGGTTTAGGGTTTAGGGTTTAGGGTTTAGGGTTTAGGGTTTAGGGTTTAGGGTTTAGGGTTTAGGGTTTAGGGTTTAGGGTTTAGGGTTTAGGGTTTAGGGTTTAGGGTTTAGGGTTTAGGGTTTAGGGTTTAGGGTTTAGGGTTTAGGGTTTAGGGTTTAGGGTTTAGGGTTTAGGGTTTAGGGTTTAGGGTTTAGGGTTTAGGGTTTAGGGTTTAGGGTTTAGGGTTTAGGGTTTAGGGTTTAGGGTTTAGGGTTTAGGGTTTAGGGTTTAGGGTTTAGGGTTTAGGGTTTAGGGTTTAGGGTTTAGGGTTTAGGGTTTAGGGTTTAGGGTTTAGGGTTTAGGGTTTAGGGTTTAGGGTTTAGGGTTTAGGGTTTAGGGTTTAGGGTTTAGGGTTTAGGGTTTAGGGTTTAGGGTTTAGGGTTTAGGGTTTAGGGTTTAGGGTTTAGGGTTTAGGGTTTAGGGTTTAGGGTTTAGGGTTTAGGGTTTAGGGTTTAGGGTTTAGGGTTTAGGGTTTAGGGTTTAGGGTTTAGGGTTTAGGGTTTAGGGTTTAGGGTTTAGGGTTTAGGGTTTAGGGTTTAGGGTTTAGGGTTTAGGGTTTAGGGTTTAGGGTTTAGGGTTTAGGGTTTAGGGTTTAGGGTTTAGGGTTTAGGGTTTAGGGTTTAGGGTTTAGGGTTTAGGGTTTAGGGTTTAGGGTTTAGGGTTTAGGGTTTAGGGTTTAGGGTTTAGGGTTTAGGGTTTAGGGTTTAGGGTTTAGGGTTTAGGGTTTAGGGTTTAGGGTTTAGGGTTTAGGGTTTAGGGTTTAGGGTTTAGGGTTTAGGGTTTAGGGTTTAGGGTTTAGGGTTTAGGGTTTAGGGTTTAGGGTTTAGGGTTTAGGGTTTAGGGTTTAGGGTTTAGGGTTTAGGGTTTAGGGTTTAGGGTTTAGGGTTTAGGGTTTAGGGTTTAGGGTTTAGGGTTTAGGGTTTAGGGTTTAGGGTTTAGGGTTTAGGGTTTAGGGTTTAGGGTTTAGGGTTTAGGGTTTAGGGTTTAGGGTTTAGGGTTTAGGGTTTAGGGTTTAGGGTTTAGGGTTTAGGGTTTAGGGTTTAGGGTTTAGGGTTTAGGGTTTAGGGTTTAGGGTTTAGGGTTTAGGGTTTAGGGTTTAGGGTTTAGGGTTTAGGGTTTAGGGTTTAGGGTTTAGGGTTTAGGGTTTAGGGTTTAGGGTTTAGGGTTTAGGGTTTAGGGTTTAGGGTTTAGGGTTTAGGGTTTAGGGTTTAGGGTTTAGGGTTTAGGGTTTAGGGTTTAGGGTTTAGGGTTTAGGGTTTAGGGTTTAGGGTTTAGGGTTTAGGGTTTAGGGTTTAGGGTTTAGGGTTTAGGGTTTAGGGTTTAGGGTTTAGGGTTTAGGGTTTAGGGTTTAGGGTTTAGGGTTTAGGGTTTAGGGTTTAGGGTTTAGGGTTTAGGGTTTAGGGTTTAGGGTTTAGGGTTTAGGGTTTAGGGTTTAGGGTTTAGGGTTTAG
>NC_143205.1:10000-17500 GCF_051530095.1 Phoenix dactylifera | reverse complement strand
GTTTAGGGTTTAGGGTTTAGGGTTTAGGGTTTAGGGTTTAGGGTTTAGGGTTTAGGGTTTAGGGTTTAGGGTTTAGGGTTTAGGGTTTAGGGTTTAGGGTTTAGGGTTTAGGGTTTAGGGTTTAGGGTTTAGGGTTTAGGGTTTAGGGTTTAGGGTTTAGGGTTTAGGGTTTAGGGTTTAGGGTTTAGGGTTTAGGGTTTAGGGTTTAGGGTTTAGGGTTTAGGGTTTAGGGTTTAGGGTTTAGGGTTTAGGGTTTAGGGTTTAGGGTTTAGGGTTTAGGGTTTAGGGTTTAGGGTTTAGGGTTTAGGGTTTAGGGTTTAGGGTTTAGGGTTTAGGGTTTAGGGTTTAGGGTTTAGGGTTTAGGGTTTAGGGTTTAGGGTTTAGGGTTTAGGGTTTAGGGTTTAGGGTTTAGGGTTTAGGGTTTAGGGTTTAGGGTTTAGGGTTTAGGGTTTAGGGTTTAGGGTTTAGGGTTTAGGGTTTAGGGTTTAGGGTTTAGGGTTTAGGGTTTAGGGTTTAGGGTTTAGGGTTTAGGGTTTAGGGTTTAGGGTTTAGGGTTTAGGGTTTAGGGTTTAGGGTTTAGGGTTTAGGGTTTAGGGTTTAGGGTTTAGGGTTTAGGGTTTAGGGTTTAGGGTTTAGGGTTTAGGGTTTAGGGTTTAGGGTTTAGGGTTTAGGGTTTAGGGTTTAGGGTTTAGGGTTTAGGGTTTAGGGTTTAGGGTTTAGGGTTTAGGGTTTAGGGTTTAGGGTTTAGGGTTTAGGGTTTAGGGTTTAGGGTTTAGGGTTTAGGGTTTAGGGTTTAGGGTTTAGGGTTTAGGGTTTAGGGTTTAGGGTTTAGGGTTTAGGGTTTAGGGTTTAGGGTTTAGGGTTTAGGGTTTAGGGTTTAGGGTTTAGGGTTTAGGGTTTAGGGTTTAGGGTTTAGGGTTTAGGGTTTAGGGTTTAGGGTTTAGGGTTTAGGGTTTAGGGTTTAGGGTTTAGGGTTTAGGGTTTAGGGTTTAGGGTTTAGGGTTTAGGGTTTAGGGTTTAGGGTTTAGGGTTTAGGGTTTAGGGTTTAGGGTTTAGGGTTTAGGGTTTAGGGTTTAGGGTTTAGGGTTTAGGGTTTAGGGTTTAGGGTTTAGGGTTTAGGGTTTAGGGTTTAGGGTTTAGGGTTTAGGGTTTAGGGTTTAGGGTTTAGGGTTTAGGGTTTAGGGTTTAGGGTTTAGGGTTTAGGGTTTAGGGTTTAGGGTTTAGGGTTTAGGGTTTAGGGTTTAGGGTTTAGGGTTTAGGGTTTAGGGTTTAGGGTTTAGGGTTTAGGGTTTAGGGTTTAGGGTTTAGGGTTTAGGGTTTAGGGTTTAGGGTTTAGGGTTTAGGGTTTAGGGTTTAGGGTTTAGGGTTTAGGGTTTAGGGTTTAGGGTTTAGGGTTTAGGGTTTAGGGTTTAGGGTTTAGGGTTTAGGGTTTAGGGTTTAGGGTTTAGGGTTTAGGGTTTAGGGTTTAGGGTTTAGGGTTTAGGGTTTAGGGTTTAGGGTTTAGGGTTTAGGGTTTAGGGTTTAGGGTTTAGGGTTTAGGGTTTAGGGTTTAGGGTTTAGGGTTTAGGGTTTAGGGTTTAGGGTTTAGGGTTTAGGGTTTAGGGTTTAGGGTTTAGGGTTTAGGGTTTAGGGTTTAGGGTTTAGGGTTTAGGGTTTAGGGTTTAGGGTTTAGGGTTTAGGGTTTAGGGTTTAGGGTTTAGGGTTTAGGGTTTAGGGTTTAGGGTTTAGGGTTTAGGGTTTAGGGTTTAGGGTTTAGGGTTTAGGGTTTAGGGTTTAGGGTTTAGGGTTTAGGGTTTAGGGTTTAGGGTTTAGGGTTTAGGGTTTAGGGTTTAGGGTTTAGGGTTTAGGGTTTAGGGTTTAGGGTTTAGGGTTTAGGGTTTAGGGTTTAGGGTTTAGGGTTTAGGGTTTAGGGTTTAGGGTTTAGGGTTTAGGGTTTAGGGTTTAGGGTTTAGGGTTTAGGGTTTAGGGTTTAGGGTTTAGGGTTTAGGGTTTAGGGTTTAGGGTTTAGGGTTTAGGGTTTAGGGTTTAGGGTTTAGGGTTTAGGGTTTAGGGTTTAGGGTTTAGGGTTTAGGGTTTAGGGTTTAGGGTTTAGGGTTTAGGGTTTAGGGTTTAGGGTTTAGGGTTTAGGGTTTAGGGTTTAGGGTTTAGGGTTTAGGGTTTAGGGTTTAGGGTTTAGGGTTTAGGGTTTAGGGTTTAGGGTTTAGGGTTTAGGGTTTAGGGTTTAGGGTTTAGGGTTTAGGGTTTAGGGTTTAGGGTTTAGGGTTTAGGGTTTAGGGTTTAGGGTTTAGGGTTTAGGGTTTAGGGTTTAGGGTTTAGGGTTTAGGGTTTAGGGTTTAGGGTTTAGGGTTTAGGGTTTAGGGTTTAGGGTTTAGGGTTTAGGGTTTAGGGTTTAGGGTTTAGGGTTTAGGGTTTAGGGTTTAGGGTTTAGGGTTTAGGGTTTAGGGTTTAGGGTTTAGGGTTTAGGGTTTAGGGTTTAGGGTTTAGGGTTTAGGGTTTAGGGTTTAGGGTTTAGGGTTTAGGGTTTAGGGTTTAGGGTTTAGGGTTTAGGGTTTAGGGTTTAGGGTTTAGGGTTTAGGGTTTAGGGTTTAGGGTTTAGGGTTTAGGGTTTAGGGTTTAGGGTTTAGGGTTTAGGGTTTAGGGTTTAGGGTTTAGGGTTTAGGGTTTAGGGTTTAGGGTTTAGGGTTTAGGGTTTAGGGTTTAGGGTTTAGGGTTTAGGGTTTAGGGTTTAGGGTTTAGGGTTTAGGGTTTAGGGTTTAGGGTTTAGGGTTTAGGGTTTAGGGTTTAGGGTTTAGGGTTTAGGGTTTAGGGTTTAGGGTTTAGGGTTTAGGGTTTAGGGTTTAGGGTTTAGGGTTTAGGGTTTAGGGTTTAGGGTTTAGGGTTTAGGGTTTAGGGTTTAGGGTTTAGGGTTTAGGGTTTAGGGTTTAGGGTTTAGGGTTTAGGGTTTAGGGTTTAGGGTTTAGGGTTTAGGGTTTAGGGTTTAGGGTTTAGGGTTTAGGGTTTAGGGTTTAGGGTTTAGGGTTTAGGGTTTAGGGTTTAGGGTTTAGGGTTTAGGGTTTAGGGTTTAGGGTTTAGGGTTTAGGGTTTAGGGTTTAGGGTTTAGGGTTTAGGGTTTAGGGTTTAGGGTTTAGGGTTTAGGGTTTAGGGTTTAGGGTTTAGGGTTTAGGGTTTAGGGTTTAGGGTTTAGGGTTTAGGGTTTAGGGTTTAGGGTTTAGGGTTTAGGGTTTAGGGTTTAGGGTTTAGGGTTTAGGGTTTAGGGTTTAGGGTTTAGGGTTTAGGGTTTAGGGTTTAGGGTTTAGGGTTTAGGGTTTAGGGTTTAGGGTTTAGGGTTTAGGGTTTAGGGTTTAGGGTTTAGGGTTTAGGGTTTAGGGTTTAGGGTTTAGGGTTTAGGGTTTAGGGTTTAGGGTTTAGGGTTTAGGGTTTAGGGTTTAGGGTTTAGGGTTTAGGGTTTAGGGTTTAGGGTTTAGGGTTTAGGGTTTAGGGTTTAGGGTTTAGGGTTTAGGGTTTAGGGTTTAGGGTTTAGGGTTTAGGGTTTAGGGTTTAGGGTTTAGGGTTTAGGGTTTAGGGTTTAGGGTTTAGGGTTTAGGGTTTAGGGTTTAGGGTTTAGGGTTTAGGGTTTAGGGTTTAGGGTTTAGGGTTTAGGGTTTAGGGTTTAGGGTTTAGGGTTTAGGGTTTAGGGTTTAGGGTTTAGGGTTTAGGGTTTAGGGTTTAGGGTTTAGGGTTTAGGGTTTAGGGTTTAGGGTTTAGGGTTTAGGGTTTAGGGTTTAGGGTTTAGGGTTTAGGGTTTAGGGTTTAGGGTTTAGGGTTTAGGGTTTAGGGTTTAGGGTTTAGGGTTTAGGGTTTAGGGTTTAGGGTTTAGGGTTTAGGGTTTAGGGTTTAGGGTTTAGGGTTTAGGGTTTAGGGTTTAGGGTTTAGGGTTTAGGGTTTAGGGTTTAGGGTTTAGGGTTTAGGGTTTAGGGTTTAGGGTTTAGGGTTTAGGGTTTAGGGTTTAGGGTTTAGGGTTTAGGGTTTAGGGTTTAGGGTTTAGGGTTTAGGGTTTAGGGTTTAGGGTTTAGGGTTTAGGGTTTAGGGTTTAGGGTTTAGGGTTTAGGGTTTAGGGTTTAGGGTTTAGGGTTTAGGGTTTAGGGTTTAGGGTTTAGGGTTTAGGGTTTAGGGTTTAGGGTTTAGGGTTTAGGGTTTAGGGTTTAGGGTTTAGGGTTTAGGGTTTAGGGTTTAGGGTTTAGGGTTTAGGGTTTAGGGTTTAGGGTTTAGGGTTTAGGGTTTAGGGTTTAGGGTTTAGGGTTTAGGGTTTAGGGTTTAGGGTTTAGGGTTTAGGGTTTAGGGTTTAGGGTTTAGGGTTTAGGGTTTAGGGTTTAGGGTTTAGGGTTTAGGGTTTAGGGTTTAGGGTTTAGGGTTTAGGGTTTAGGGTTTAGGGTTTAGGGTTTAGGGTTTAGGGTTTAGGGTTTAGGGTTTAGGGTTTAGGGTTTAGGGTTTAGGGTTTAGGGTTTAGGGTTTAGGGTTTAGGGTTTAGGGTTTAGGGTTTAGGGTTTAGGGTTTAGGGTTTAGGGTTTAGGGTTTAGGGTTTAGGGTTTAGGGTTTAGGGTTTAGGGTTTAGGGTTTAGGGTTTAGGGTTTAGGGTTTAGGGTTTAGGGTTTAGGGTTTAGGGTTTAGGGTTTAGGGTTTAGGGTTTAGGGTTTAGGGTTTAGGGTTTAGGGTTTAGGGTTTAGGGTTTAGGGTTTAGGGTTTAGGGTTTAGGGTTTAGGGTTTAGGGTTTAGGGTTTAGGGTTTAGGGTTTAGGGTTTAGGGTTTAGGGTTTAGGGTTTAGGGTTTAGGGTTTAGGGTTTAGGGTTTAGGGTTTAGGGTTTAGGGTTTAGGGTTTAGGGTTTAGGGTTTAGGGTTTAGGGTTTAGGGTTTAGGGTTTAGGGTTTAGGGTTTAGGGTTTAGGGTTTAGGGTTTAGGGTTTAGGGTTTAGGGTTTAGGGTTTAGGGTTTAGGGTTTAGGGTTTAGGGTTTAGGGTTTAGGGTTTAGGGTTTAGGGTTTAGGGTTTAGGGTTTAGGGTTTAGGGTTTAGGGTTTAGGGTTTAGGGTTTAGGGTTTAGGGTTTAGGGTTTAGGGTTTAGGGTTTAGGGTTTAGGGTTTAGGGTTTAGGGTTTAGGGTTTAGGGTTTAGGGTTTAGGGTTTAGGGTTTAGGGTTTAGGGTTTAGGGTTTAGGGTTTAGGGTTTAGGGTTTAGGGTTTAGGGTTTAGGGTTTAGGGTTTAGGGTTTAGGGTTTAGGGTTTAGGGTTTAGGGTTTAGGGTTTAGGGTTTAGGGTTTAGGGTTTAGGGTTTAGGGTTTAGGGTTTAGGGTTTAGGGTTTAGGGTTTAGGGTTTAGGGTTTAGGGTTTAGGGTTTAGGGTTTAGGGTTTAGGGTTTAGGGTTTAGGGTTTAGGGTTTAGGGTTTAGGGTTTAGGGTTTAGGGTTTAGGGTTTAGGGTTTAGGGTTTAGGGTTTAGGGTTTAGGGTTTAGGGTTTAGGGTTTAGGGTTTAGGGTTTAGGGTTTAGGGTTTAGGGTTTAGGGTTTAGGGTTTAGGGTTTAGGGTTTAGGGTTTAGGGTTTAGGGTTTAGGGTTTAGGGTTTAGGGTTTAGGGTTTAGGGTTTAGGGTTTAGGGTTTAGGGTTTAGGGTTTAGGGTTTAGGGTTTAGGGTTTAGGGTTTAGGGTTTAGGGTTTAGGGTTTAGGGTTTAGGGTTTAGGGTTTAGGGTTTAGGGTTTAGGGTTTAGGGTTTAGGGTTTAGGGTTTAGGGTTTAGGGTTTAGGGTTTAGGGTTTAGGGTTTAGGGTTTAGGGTTTAGGGTTTAGGGTTTAGGGTTTAGGGTTTAGGGTTTAGGGTTTAGGGTTTAGGGTTTAGGGTTTAGGGTTTAGGGTTTAGGGTTTAGGGTTTAGGGTTTAGGGTTTAGGGTTTAGGGTTTAGGGTTTAGGGTTTAGGGTTTAGGGTTTAGGGTTTAGGGTTTAGGGTTTAGGGTTTAGGGTTTAGGGTTTAGGGTTTAGGGTTTAGGGTTTAGGGTTTAGGGTTTAGGGTTTAGGGTTTAGGGTTTAGGGTTTAGGGTTTAGGGTTTAGGGTTTAGGGTTTAGGGTTTAGGGTTTAGGGTTTAGGGTTTAGGGTTTAGGGTTTAGGGTTTAGGGTTTAGGGTTTAGGGTTTAGGGTTTAGGGTTTAGGGTTTAGGGTTTAGGGTTTAGGGTTTAGGGTTTAGGGTTTAGGGTTTAGGGTTTAGGGTTTAGGGTTTAGGGTTTAGGGTTTAGGGTTTAGGGTTTAGGGTTTAGGGTTTAGGGTTTAGGGTTTAGGGTTTAGGGTTTAGGGTTTAGGGTTTAGGGTTTAGGGTTTAGGGTTTAGGGTTTAGGGTTTAGGGTTTAGGGTTTAGGGTTTAGGGTTTAGGGTTTAGGGTTTAGGGTTTAGGGTTTAGGGTTTAGGGTTTAGGGTTTAGGGTTTAGGGTTTAGGGTTTAGGGTTTAGGGTTTAGGGTTTAGGGTTTAGGGTTTAGGGTTTAGGGTTTAGGGTTTAGGGTTTAGGGTTTAGGGTTTAGGGTTTAGGGTTTAGGGTTTAGGGTTTAGGGTTTAGGGTTTAGGGTTTAGGGTTTAGGGTTTAGGGTTTAGGGTTTAGGGTTTAGGGTTTAGGGTTTAGGGTTTAGGGTTTAGGGTTTAGGGTTTAGGGTTTAGGGTTTAGGGTTTAGGGTTTAGGGTTTAGGGTTTAGGGTTTAGGGTTTAGGGTTTAGGGTTTAGGGTTTAGGGTTTAGGGTTTAGGGTTTAGGGTTTAGGGTTTAGGGTTTAGGGTTTAGGGTTTAGGGTTTAGGGTTTAGGGTTTAGGGTTTAGGGTTTAGGGTTTAGGGTTTAGGGTTTAGGGTTTAGGGTTTAGGGTTTAGGGTTTAGGGTTTAGGGTTTAGGGTTTAGGGTTTAGGGTTTAGGGTTTAGGGTTTAGGGTTTAGGGTTTAGGGTTTAGGGTTTAGGGTTTAGGGTTTAGGGTTTAGGGTTTAGGGTTTAGGGTTTAGGGTTTAGGGTTTAGGGTTTAGGGTTTAGGGTTTAGGGTTTCAGGGTTTAGGGTTTAGGGTTTAGGGTTTAGGGTTTAGGGTTTAGGGTTTAGGGTTTAGGGTTTAGGGTTTAGGGTTTAGGGTTTAGGGTTTAGGGTTTAGGGTTTAGGGTTTAGGGTTTAGGGTTTAGGGTTTAGGGTTTAGGGTTTAGGGTTTAGGGTTTAGGGTTTAGGGTTTAGGGTTTAGGGTTTAGGGTTTAGGGTTTAGGGTTTAGGGTTTAGGGTTTAGGGTTTAGGGTTTAGGGTTTAGGGTTTAGGGTTTAGGGTTTAGGGTTTAGGGTTTAGGGTTTAGGGTTTAGGGTTTAGGGTTTAGGGTTTAGGGTTTAGGGTTTAGGGTTTAGGGTTTAGGGTTTAGGGTTTAGGGTTTAGGGTTTAGGGTTTAGGGTTTAGGGTTTAGGGTTTAGGGTTTAGGGTTTAGGGTTTAGGGTTTAGGGTTTAGGGTTTAGGGTTTAGGGTTTAGGGTTTAGGGT
>NC_143205.1:0-5000 GCF_051530095.1 Phoenix dactylifera | reverse complement strand
AGGGTTTAGGGTTTAGGGTTTAGGGTTTAGGGTTTAGGGTTTAGGGTTTAGGGTTTAGGGTTTAGGGTTTAGGGTTTAGGGTTTAGGGTTTAGGGTTTAGGGTTTAGGGTTTAGGGTTTAGGGTTTAGGGTTTAGGGTTTAGGGTTTAGGGTTTAGGGTTTAGGGTTTAGGGTTTAGGGTTTAGGGTTTAGGGTTTAGGGTTTAGGGTTTAGGGTTTAGGGTTTAGGGTTTAGGGTTTAGGGTTTAGGGTTTAGGGTTTAGGGTTTAGGGTTTAGGGTTTAGGGTTTAGGGTTTAGGGTTTAGGGTTTAGGGTTTAGGGTTTAGGGTTTAGGGTTTAGGGTTTAGGGTTTAGGGTTTAGGGTTTAGGGTTTAGGGTTTAGGGTTTAGGGTTTAGGGTTTAGGGTTTAGGGTTTAGGGTTTAGGGTTTAGGGTTTAGGGTTTAGGGTTTAGGGTTTAGGGTTTAGGGTTTAGGGTTTAGGGTTTAGGGTTTAGGGTTTAGGGTTTAGGGTTTAGGGTTTAGGGTTTAGGGTTTAGGGTTTAGGGTTTAGGGTTTAGGGTTTAGGGTTTAGGGTTTAGGGTTTAGGGTTTAGGGTTTAGGGTTTAGGGTTTAGGGTTTAGGGTTTAGGGTTTAGGGTTTAGGGTTTAGGGTTTAGGGTTTAGGGTTTAGGGTTTAGGGTTTAGGGTTTAGGGTTTAGGGTTTAGGGTTTAGGGTTTAGGGTTTAGGGTTTAGGGTTTAGGGTTTAGGGTTTAGGGTTTAGGGTTTAGGGTTTAGGGTTTAGGGTTTAGGGTTTAGGGTTTAGGGTTTAGGGTTTAGGGTTTAGGGTTTAGGGTTTAGGGTTTAGGGTTTAGGGTTTAGGGTTTAGGGTTTAGGGTTTAGGGTTTAGGGTTTAGGGTTTAGGGTTTAGGGTTTAGGGTTTAGGGTTTAGGGTTTAGGGTTTAGGGTTTAGGGTTTAGGGTTTAGGGTTTAGGGTTTAGGGTTTAGGGTTTAGGGTTTAGGGTTTAGGGTTTAGGGTTTAGGGTTTAGGGTTTAGGGTTTAGGGTTTAGGGTTTAGGGTTTAGGGTTTAGGGTTTAGGGTTTAGGGTTTAGGGTTTAGGGTTTAGGGTTTAGGGTTTAGGGTTTAGGGTTTAGGGTTTAGGGTTTAGGGTTTAGGGTTTAGGGTTTAGGGTTTAGGGTTTAGGGTTTAGGGTTTAGGGTTTAGGGTTTAGGGTTTAGGGTTTAGGGTTTAGGGTTTAGGGTTTAGGGTTTAGGGTTTAGGGTTTAGGGTTTAGGGTTTAGGGTTTAGGGTTTAGGGTTTAGGGTTTAGGGTTTAGGGTTTAGGGTTTAGGGTTTAGGGTTTAGGGTTTAGGGTTTAGGGTTTAGGGTTTAGGGTTTAGGGTTTAGGGTTTAGGGTTTAGGGTTTAGGGTTTAGGGTTTAGGGTTTAGGGTTTAGGGTTTAGGGTTTAGGGTTTAGGGTTTAGGGTTTAGGGTTTAGGGTTTAGGGTTTAGGGTTTAGGGTTTAGGGTTTAGGGTTTAGGGTTTAGGGTTTAGGGTTTAGGGTTTAGGGTTTAGGGTTTAGGGTTTAGGGTTTAGGGTTTAGGGTTTAGGGTTTAGGGTTTAGGGTTTAGGGTTTAGGGTTTAGGGTTTAGGGTTTAGGGTTTAGGGTTTAGGGTTTAGGGTTTAGGGTTTAGGGTTTAGGGTTTAGGGTTTAGGGTTTAGGGTTTAGGGTTTAGGGTTTAGGGTTTAGGGTTTAGGGTTTAGGGTTTAGGGTTTAGGGTTTAGGGTTTAGGGTTTAGGGTTTAGGGTTTAGGGTTTAGGGTTTAGGGTTTAGGGTTTAGGGTTTAGGGTTTAGGGTTTAGGGTTTAGGGTTTAGGGTTTAGGGTTTAGGGTTTAGGGTTTAGGGTTTAGGGTTTAGGGTTTAGGGTTTAGGGTTTAGGGTTTAGGGTTTAGGGTTTAGGGTTTAGGGTTTAGGGTTTAGGGTTTAGGGTTTAGGGTTTAGGGTTTAGGGTTTAGGGTTTAGGGTTTAGGGTTTAGGGTTTAGGGTTTAGGGTTTAGGGTTTAGGGTTTAGGGTTTAGGGTTTAGGGTTTAGGGTTTAGGGTTTAGGGTTTAGGGTTTAGGGTTTAGGGTTTAGGGTTTAGGGTTTAGGGTTTAGGGTTTAGGGTTTAGGGTTTAGGGTTTAGGGTTTAGGGTTTAGGGTTTAGGGTTTAGGGTTTAGGGTTTAGGGTTTAGGGTTTAGGGTTTAGGGTTTAGGGTTTAGGGTTTAGGGTTTAGGGTTTAGGGTTTAGGGTTTAGGGTTTAGGGTTTAGGGTTTAGGGTTTAGAGGTTTAGGGTTTAGGGTTTAGGGTTTAGGGTTTAGGGTTTAGGGTTTAGGGTTTAGGGTTTAGGGTTTAGGGTTTAGGGTTTAGGGTTTAGGGTTTAGGGTTTAGGGTTTAGGGTTTAGGGTTTAGGGTTTAGGGTTTAGGGTTTAGGGTTTAGGGTTTAGGGTTTAGGGTTTAGGGTTTAGGGTTTAGGGTTTAGGGTTTAGGGTTTAGGGTTTAGGGTTTAGGGTTTAGGGTTTAGGGTTTAGGGTTTAGGGTTTAGGGTTTAGGGTTTAGGGTTTAGGGTTTAGGGTTTAGGGTTTAGGGTTTAGGGTTTAGGGTTTAGGGTTTAGGGTTTAGGGTTTAGGGTTTAGGGTTTAGGGTTTAGGGTTTAGGGTTTAGGGTTTAGGGTTTAGGGTTTAGGGTTTAGGGTTTAGGGTTTAGGGTTTAGGGTTTAGGGTTTAGGGTTTAGGGTTTAGGGTTTAGGGTTTAGGGTTTAGGGTTTAGGGTTTAGGGTTTAGGGTTTAGGGTTTAGGGTTTAGGGTTTAGGGTTTAGGGTTTAGGGTTTAGGGTTTAGGGTTTAGGGTTTAGGGTTTAGGGTTTAGGGTTTAGGGTTTAGGGTTTAGGGTTTAGGGTTTAGGGTTTAGGGTTTAGGGTTTAGGGTTTAGGGTTTAGGGTTTAGGGTTTAGGGTTTAGGGTTTAGGGTTTAGGGTTTAGGGTTTAGGGTTTAGGGTTTAGGGTTTAGGGTTTAGGGTTTAGGGTTTAGGGTTTAGGGTTTAGGGTTTAGGGTTTAGGGTTTAGGGTTTAGGGTTTAGGGTTTAGGGTTTAGGGTTTAGGGTTTAGGGTTTAGGGTTTAGGGTTTAGGGTTTAGGGTTTAGGGTTTAGGGTTTAGGGTTTAGGGTTTAGGGTTTAGGGTTTAGGGTTTAGGGTTTAGGGTTTAGGGTTTAGGGTTTAGGGTTTAGGGTTTAGGGTTTAGGGTTTAGGGTTTAGGGTTTAGGGTTTAGGGTTTAGGGTTTAGGGTTTAGGGTTTAGGGTTTAGGGTTTAGGGTTTAGGGTTTAGGGTTTAGGGTTTAGGGTTTAGGGTTTAGGGTTTAGGGTTTAGGGTTTAGGGTTTAGGGTTTAGGGTTTAGGGTTTAGGGTTTAGGGTTTAGGGTTTAGGGTTTAGGGTTTAGGGTTTAGGGTTTAGGGTTTAGGGTTTAGGGTTTAGGGTTTAGGGTTTAGGGTTTAGGGTTTAGGGTTTAGGGTTTAGGGTTTAGGGTTTAGGGTTTAGGGTTTAGGGTTTAGGGTTTAGGGTTTAGGGTTTAGGGTTTAGGGTTTAGGGTTTAGGGTTTAGGGTTTAGGGTTTAGGGTTTAGGGTTTAGGGTTTAGGGTTTAGGGTTTAGGGTTTAGGGTTTAGGGTTTAGGGTTTAGGGTTTAGGGTTTAGGGTTTAGGGTTTAGGGTTTAGGGTTTAGGGTTTAGGGTTTAGGGTTTAGGGTTTAGGGTTTAGGGTTTAGGGTTTAGGGTTTAGGGTTTAGGGTTTAGGGTTTAGGGTTTAGGGTTTAGGGTTTAGGGTTTAGGGTTTAGGGTTTAGGGTTTAGGGTTTAGGGTTTAGGGTTTAGGGTTTAGGGTTTAGGGTTTAGGGTTTAGGGTTTAGGGTTTAGGGTTTAGGGTTTAGGGTTTAGGGTTTAGGGTTTAGGGTTTAGGGTTTAGGGTTTAGGGTTTAGGGTTTAGGGTTTAGGGTTTAGGGTTTAGGGTTTAGGGTTTAGGGTTTAGGGTTTAGGGTTTAGGGTTTAGGGTTTAGGGTTTAGGGTTTAGGGTTTAGGGTTTAGGGTTTAGGGTTTAGGGTTTAGGGTTTAGGGTTTAGGGTTTAGGGTTTAGGGTTTAGGGTTTAGGGTTTAGGGTTTAGGGTTTAGGGTTTAGGGTTTAGGGTTTAGGGTTTAGGGTTTAGGGTTTAGGGTTTAGGGTTTAGGGTTTAGGGTTTAGGGTTTAGGGTTTAGGGTTTAGGGTTTAGGGTTTAGGGTTTAGGGTTTAGGGTTTAGGGTTTAGGGTTTAGGGTTTAGGGTTTAGGGTTTAGGGTTTAGGGTTTAGGGTTTAGGGTTTAGGGTTTAGGGTTTAGGGTTTAGGGTTTAGGGTTTAGGGTTTAGGGTTTAGGGTTTAGGGTTTAGGGTTTAGGGTTTAGGGTTTAGGGTTTAGGGTTTAGGGTTTAGGGTTTAGGGTTTAGGGTTTAGGGTTTAGGGTTTAGGGTTTAGGGTTTAGGGTTTAGGGTTTAGGGTTTAGGGTTTAGGGTTTAGGGTTTAGGGTTTAGGGTTTAGGGTTTAGGGTTTAGGGTTTAGGGTTTAGGGTTTAGGGTTTAGGGTTTAGGGTTTAGGGTTTAGGGTTTAGGGTTTAGGGTTTAGGGTTTAGGGTTTAGGGTTTAGGGTTTAGGGTTTAGGGTTTAGGGTTTAGGGTTTAGGGTTTAGGGTTTAGGGTTTAGGGTTTAGGGTTTAGGGTTTAGGGTTTAGGGTTTAGGGTTTAGGGTTTAGGGTTTAGGGTTTAGGGTTTAGGGTTTAGGGTTTAGGGTTTAGGGTTTAGGGTTTAGGGTTTAGGGTTTAGGGTTTAGGGTTTAGGGTTTAGGGTTTAGGGTTTAGGGTTTAGGGTTTAGGGTTTAGGGTTTAGGGTTTAGGGTTTAGGGTTTAGGGTTTAGGGTTTAGGGTTTAGGGTTTAGGGTTTAGGGTTTAGGGTTTAGGGTTTAGGGTTTAGGGTTTA